>NC_089500.1:16256569-16556569 GCF_036850765.1 Saccopteryx bilineata
ATCACAAGACAGCCAATATTTGGGTGTCCTGTGGTGTACATTCCCTCCAAAGGACCCGGGCCTCCGTATCACTCTTTGAAAGAGCGCATCCTTCTTGGGCTTCTGTCCTGGGATGATTGCGGTTGACCCTGGAGAGCACTACAGTTATTAGTTCTCAGTGTTCTTGAGAAGCGTTTGAAGTCAGCTGGCGCCCTGCTGATGGAGCTGCTGAGGGCAGCATCGCATCGACATAATTTCGTGATGCGTTTGCACAGAGGGCTGCGGTGCTGTTTCTGAGTGAGGTAAGCACTTTTGGAGCCAGTGTTGACAAAGCTATCTGCCTGTTACCCGCTCTGCAGGGTGCCCCGTGTACATCGGCTTCCTGGATGGCCTTCTCTCTTCCGTCCTCCTCCAATGTGCAGAAATAACTGCTACTGGGCATCAGGGGTGCTTACTGGTTCAATGATGTAGAAACTAAAATACAGCAAAAGAGGTTTTCTCTTGATGTACCTTCAGTGATGTAACTAGAGAGCTTACTGCCTACGATATGGAGCATTCTTTACTAAGACAATGGAATTTACTGGTATCATTAAACTTGATCGGTTTCACTTCTCTTAGGCCATTCTAGATTTAAATGGATTTCTCACTATTCATTAATAAGAATAATATAGTTTCCCCTATTTTTATTTGAAGGACTGCTCCTTCAATTAAGATCCTGAAAATGTGTATGTATGCAAGGTGGGAAACAGTTTCATTATGACTGCAATGTGATAATTGTGTTGGATTAAAAGTGATTACTGCCCTACTAGTAGAGGCTGTTCTTGTACCAGACACATTGCGGTCAGTGGGAGAATTGATGTTTCCCCTGGCCACGTGGGTGAGAGGGGTCGTTTCTACTGTCCTGGTACCACATTTACTTTGTTGCTGCCCATGAAGGCAGCATCTGAGTCCTACCATATCCCAGGTCACCAAGCGCAAGTTATTTACAAATTGCTTCAGGCATTGGCTTTTTCATTTGTACAAGGTTAGTTCCTTTCTCACCTGCTGAAGGGGGTTTAAATGAGACTATGAATGGAGAAGCTGTGGTACAGTTGGCAACACTTATCGATCACTTATTTATCAATGTTCGTTCCCTTTTCCCATAGGAAACAGTCCCTATGGCTATGCTTGAGGGCCAACAGAAAGCAGTCTTCCCCAGGGAAGTGCCCTCCGTCCTGGACTCACTCTGTAGGCAGACAGTCACAGGTATACACACCAAACGTTTTCTCATTACTCACCGTGGAATTTGACATTCTACCTTGGTGGTCTAGCCCTTTGGATGATGGACTAAGATGGCATAGTGGTGTAGCAACAGCCCTTTCTTCTCTTTGGGGAAGGACTAAACTTCAGTGCCCCATTGAGATGAGGCTTGGTCATGTTAGCTGTTTTGGCCAATGACATGGGAAGGCAGTAATGTGTCATTTCCAGACAAAACCTGTTGAACCACTTCGTACTTTGCCGCATTCTCTTTCCTTCTGCCACATTCGCACACCAGATGCTTGTTGTGCCAGCCTGGGTTCCACAGTGAGGGGCACCTTGAAGAGCAGAGCTCTCCTTTCCCCACTGAGTCACACTGGACATGCTGTGTGAGTGACAATAATCTTTTGTAGTTGTTAACCCCTGAGATTTGGGGGTTGTTTGTTAGCACGGTATAAACTAGTTGTCCTGATGAAGAGGGTATGATGGTGTTTAGGCCTTTATGATAATACATTCAAGTCGTCCTGGGGAGAGTGTCAATTTCATCCTCTACCATTGATGTCCTCCAATAAAACGGGATTGGAATAGGCAGAGAGCAACAATGGGTGTGAATGCAACACAGAAAAGGAACACAAAGGGTAGAGGAGCTGAAAGGAAATAGGAGAGGCTGTCAAAACAGACTGTGCCTGCTTCTTCTAATGGCCCCTAGCCAGTGGTTCCTGTGTCCCCGGAGGCTGCAGTGAACGCCTGTAGCAGAGCTATCTAATGGGGACCAGAAAGTACCAATTTCATAAGGCCCTACTGGGGCTAAGTAAATAGTTTGTGGGCTAACTTTTAGTTCTAATAAAAACAAAGCTTAGTCCAGTGGTTCTCCAGCTTTAGCATTGGAATCACTCAGAGAGGTGGTTAAAGCATGGGTCCCTGGGTCTGGCTTCCAGAGTGTCCAGTTCAGTCGATCTAGAGCGGGGCCCTACTCTTCTCACGTCTAACGAGTTCCCAGGGGATGCTAATGGCGCTGCTCCAGAAGCCATCTTTTGAGAATCACTGCCTTAGTTGCGCTGGGAAAATCAGGGACCCCTTCCTTAACATGAGAAAAGGAGATGGCTGAGGGGAAGTGGCCGCCTTGCTCACTGTCACTGTTCTCCTGATGAGTCCTGGGTGTAAATTCTGCCAAGGAGTGGGAAAGACAGAGGACACGTGAGCTTTCCAAAATGTCCCTCCACATTGTGTGGAGCTGTGTCTCAGTGTCACCTTCAGGAGTGTGATGAATAGACAAACTGGCTCCACCTTCAGAAATTCCAGGCATCGCAATTCACACAGAGAGCTGAGGAAGAGGGAGTGTGTTCTCCAATTCACGAGCACAAGACATGTGGAGCCCCAGAGTGGGGGGGCGTGAAAAGCCAAGTTGTTATGGAGCCCCACAGAAGTATTAGGAATACTGAATACCAAGAAATATGCATAAACACAGATGAGACTAAATGAATTCTACATTCTAAAAGGGTAAAAATACCAGGCGAGTTTCTCTCCTGGTTTAGCAAGGAAAGAAATCACAGAATCTGTGAAAATATTTCGGTAGCTGACATGGCCAATGCAGGCAGGGTTGTACTTTTTCCGATTTGTGGTTTGGGAACCCTCAAGAAAAAGAAATCTAAGCTCTTGCATAGACATTAAGAGGCACATGGAAATAGGAAATGAACTACCTATTAAAAATACAGAATTATGTCAAAATAATTTAAAAATTGTGAAGCTAATTCAGAGTTTCACAAGACAAAGTGAACTTTGGAATATACCATATGCAGTGATCTAGATAATTCCACAGCTTCTTTTAAAAGGGATAGAATAACTAAATTTATATTTGGTCACTAAGCACCTTTATTCTTATGGGAATGACAAGACATGCCAGATAAAGAAACTTCTTGCCTTTGACCCTAATCTAATTATCTTTACAGGTGAAGAATAAGTTTGCCTCTCTTCTTCATTATAGGAACTTCCTTTTTTGTGTCCCCCTCTGAGTCTCATGATGTTTTATATCTGCATTAGATTTCTATCAGACTAATAGAACTGATCATTTGAACGGAACTCCCATGTAAGTAAAATGCAAGGGGAGCTTCTTTGTATAAAAAATGAGCAAGCGCTCTGACTGCAAATCACAAAACTCTTGCAGGAAAGAGGGTTCTAATTAATGTTCTTTGCAGAGAACTAAAGCAACTCTCTACATATGAACAACTCATGGTCACAGTGGGATGACGAGCTCCTGAGCCTAATGGACAAACTGGGGACAACTGTCCTTTAAAATGGTGTGTCTCCTAGATGAGCAAAGACAGCGCAAAGTGCTAGAGTCCAGCAAGCTAGTGGGTACAGGGAGGATCACCTAGTGCTTGGAGCACTCCCTTGCAGAGGTTGTAGGTGAAACTCTCGCCTGTTAGCTCCCATTATTTTTTTTTCATTTTTTTTTATAATTTTTTTTTAATGGGGCGACATCAATAAATCAGGATACATATATTCAAAGATAACAAGTCCAGGTTATCTTGTCTTTCAATTTGTTGCATACCCATCACCCAAAGTCAGATTGTCCTCTGTCACCTTCTATCTAGTTTTCTTTGTGCCCCTCCCCCTCCCCCTTTTCCTCTCCCTCTCCCCCCTCCCCTCATAACCACCACGATCTTATCAATGTCTCTTAGTTTCACTTTTATGTCCCACCTACGTATGGAATAATGCAGTTCCTGTTTTTTTCTGATTTACTCATTTCACTTCGTATAATGTTATCAAGATCCCACCATTTTGCTGTAAATGATCCGATGTCATCATTTCTTATGGCTGAGTAGTATTCCATAGTGTATATGTGCCACATCTTCTTTATCCAGTCATCTATTGACGGGCTTTTTGGAAAGCTCCCATTCTTTCAGGTAGAAAATTGAAATTTCACAAAGCTCTGTGACTTTCTAGAGAGAAGAAATAAAGACAGGACAAATAACAAGTTTTCTAGCTTTCAAACATAATGAATTAGTGTTGGGCAGGTTGCATTATGGTTTCTGTGACCCCAGGAAGTTCACCTCCAAGGACCACTTCATACACACACACACACACACACACACACACACACACACACACACCTATTATAGTTTATATTTTATAATGCATGGATGTAAATAAAAAATACTAATGGGTTCAATGTTATCGTAGCTATGTTTTCTTCTGGTTTTAAAATCAAATTAGAACAATTCTGTGGGCTCCTCAGAGTGTGGTGGGCTCTAGGCATTGCACGTTCTGTGCCGAATAAGTAAGTACACTCCCAGACCATGTTTGGTGCAAATTAAAAAAAAAAATCTTCACTCACATCTGGCTTATTAGCACGTGGTCTGCACATAGGAAAATGAGAGAGACATGAGACAGAGCCCCAGACCCGTAAATACATGGTGAGCCCAGCCACGTCTCGTCTAGATCAGCAAAACCGATTGACACAAGAGAAATAAATGTTATTGTATGCCACTAAGTTTGGGGGTGGTTTGTTATTATGCAGGAATAGCTAACTGACATACAGAAAAAACCTTTGTGGCTATTATATAGCGCTTGGAATTTCTTATTTTTCAGGAGACAGTGTAAAGCCACTGGACAGTTTTAAGCAGGGGAGCATGTGGTCTGATTTACTTTGGACAAAGTTCACTCTCTGGCTGTGGAGAAAAGATCAGAGGGAATCCGGAGGACAGGAAGTCAGTAGGAGGCTATTGTGATCATCCAGAAGGGGAAAGATGACATGTTGGTGGTCAGACCTTGGGTAGGGGTGGGGGTGGAAATGGAGAGAAGGGATGGCAATGCATGCTGCATTCAAACTCCGTTCTAGCTCCCATGAAGATGTGAAAAGATACAAGGAATTATAAGGCCATGCTGTGCCTTAATTAAAAGAATGATAGATTGTTTTGGGAGACGGGAATGGTGAGTCAATTAGTGGCTTTTCTGATCCTATCCAGAAAATCCTGCTAAATATTCCTAAACTCACGAAGGGCCAGATTCAACTTTTTAAATCTGTCTGTGGGAACCGAAGATGATGGCAGAAGCAGATGGCTGTGAAGACTGCTACGGTGAAACATTTTGTGGGTTAGATTTTAGCAGGTTGGTAGCTGAGCTTTTTGAGTCTGTCTGGTCATATGCCCTCCTCCGAGTTCTCCATCTCTGTCTCTGTCTTCTCTCCTTTTCCATAATGCACAACCATTTCATTTGTCCTGTGAGGAAGTCTAAGTTCAGAAGAGCAAGAGACCTTGGAGGGGCTTCCTGTTTCTCTTTAGTTCAGCCAAAGACATGCTCCAACCTCCCTGTACCCTGATTTCACTTTGCCACACAGGCGAGTCTAACACGCCATTACTTTATGAATTTCAAAGAAACATTTCACAAATGGATTCTTAATTCATTTTCTTGAGGAACGCAGGCTGTGCTGTGGGTACCACTGGCTTCCTTGTTCCAAGGAGTGAACTGGGATATAATGTGAGAAAGCGTCTTCCTAAACAAATTTGAAGTGAAATTGGAAAAAAGCTTTCAAACCTCTTAATACCTAGTCTAGGAGGCTCCACCCTCCCATTTTGCCATTGTGGCAGTAATATGTTATACACATGTTAAATCAACAAGCTTTCCAATAACCGGGAAAAATATTGACCTATCCTGAGGAATTTTTTACATTTTCCTTGTTTATTAACATCGATACAAGATATTAATAATAAAGTTCGATAATGCATTTCATTTGTACTAGAAATCATTTGGAAAAAAAAAAACTAATTTTCTTACAGAAAGGTTTTTATTTTATTGGCTATCATTTATTGTTTAAAAGAAAATTAAACTGTCCAGAGTAGTATATAAGAGCAAAATCTACATATGGTTGAAATAGAAAAATGAAGTTTCTGAGGAAAACCAGTGACAGTCTCTCAACAATAAACGTAATGTTATTTCTAGTTTTATTATATTTTAGTATGTCTTGTACTTGGTCTTTATGTTTGGAATTATTTATATATATTATATTATTGTAATGTTAATGTTAGCTTGAGATTGAGTGATATTTACATTTGTTGATACAAATGGGAGTATACATATTTATTTTGGGGGTAGGGCTTGAAAAATTGGCCAAGTCATTTCTTCTGCTTTTCCCCCTCACGAACAGTGTTAGTCTGTGAAACTTCTGTGTGCTTTGGCATCATTGGACTCTCCAGTGTGCCTCGTTCCTTATTAAGAAACTCAGCCCTTAATTAGCTTGCTGTCCCTTCGTTTGAAACTTGTTCCTTTTGATAACTCTGTTGCTTCTAGAACGGTTGGTGCAGGCTTGTGTGGGCTTCCATAACACAAAAGCCAGATGGATTTTTAAAAACAGATAAATTTAGTCTTGAATAGAGAACTGTGAAAATGTTTTTGTTTTTTTTAAAGAAAAGAAACATTTAAAAAAAACCCACAAAACAAAACAAAAGGTTCGGTACTGATAAAAACCAGTGAGAAATCACAGGTTCTCAATTAAGGGGAGAAAAACCCAGAACTTTTTCTATGTCCTTCCCGCCCCCCCCATTCTTCTAGTTTTTAATTTGTTTTGGGCTCAAGAATGGAAAAGTTCTGTTCCCAATTAAAAATGGATCACATTTGGGTCTGAGAAGGAGTCAGCTGCCTCATGACGGGAGCAGAAGACAGCAGGCTGTAGTCAGATTCAGAGTCCTTTGATAACCAGCACTGCTTTGTCTGTGTGCTAATTTGCAGAACAGAGAAAATACTGGCATGCTGCCTTTAGAATCCCTTGGAAGAAAAGCATAAGAAATATGAAAACATTAAAATTCTGTCCAAAGTATATATCTTATGTAACAAATTTATTGGGGAGTCTCAACATGTTATGGATATAAAAATGAAACTGTTTATACTTATCCAATAACAGCTCCTTCAACGAGGATATGTTGACCCCCCCCCCCCTTTCCTGATTGGAAGTAAATCCTTTAAGAGCAGCTTGGCCAGTTCCTTCAACTTTCCTGTCACTTTCGGTTATTGGAATAGTCCATTTTGTTATTTAAGATTCTGTCCTATTTACTTACTCCAGTCTTAGACCATACTAAAAGCTATGTCCTCTCTCTCCTCAATGGTGCTGTCTCTCTTCCACTCCATGGTTCCGGTGGCTAGAGGGTTGGCGGACTGTTTTCATGTGCTTCCCTCCTTCCTCCTCTCTTTGGACTCCTTCCTTTAGAGTTCAAAATCTTCCCAGAGCCCACTGTGTCCCATCGTGGCTGGTCAGAAAGAAAGGAGTGCAGGGACGGGAGTGTTTGGTGACAGGAAGTTGTGCTGGTCTAGCTCTTCTTTGGTCCTTTTGATGTTGGTGTTCTCAGCTTGTGTATTGGCCCCTGTTGTTGTAGGTGGTAAATGTAGGTGTGTGTGTGTGTGTGTGTGTGTGTGTGTGTGTTGAGGGGTAGCGTTCAGTTCAGTTTCACCCCTGTCCCGTCCATCACTGAGAATTCCCACCTCCACCCCAGAAGGCAGTTGTGTCTGGGGATTGAGCAGTGATAAACAGCTTCAAACCCTGTCTGTGTTGAGCCTCCCATCACTGGGTCCAGTGGCTAACCTGAGTGGCTCCATGGCCCCTGTCCTTCTACTTACTTCCTTCTTGCTTTACACAGAGCTATGAGAACTACTGGTTCCTCTTCAGTGTTTCCCAGTTCCACAGAGACTTGAGGTGGGGTGGGGTTAGGTGCACCCCATTTCCAGGTGTGCAGCATGACAAACCCTGCTACCTAAACCTACAGCCTTCAGAAATTTCGAAGCGAACATTATTATCTATGCTCCCCCAAATACTCCAGATGATATATATCCAATACTCTTCTATGCTCTTGCCTTTGCAAGCATGAGGGAAGGGAAAAGATGGTGCATCATACATGTTATCACCTAGTATGCTCTCTCAATGACCCCAAGACCTCATCTGAGGTCTTCAGCTCAGCATGTGTCCATTCAGTCTCCCTTTCTTGAAGTCACCTTCAGTTTCTATTCATGATTCTCTTAGAGACTGCCTGACTTAGTCTTAGAGAGACAGAGACATCCTCCGTGACTACAGAGAAATTGAAGAAAAGACTTTCTTCATTAGTATGAACTCACCAACGGCTGAGTACCTCCTGTCGTCCAGGGGAAGTTCACCAATAGAGCCTCTATAAGCTTTCTGGGGAAGTGCATACTACCAGTGGTTTCAGTCTCAACTTTGGCAGTTGGCCATGGTTCTGGGAGAACAGGAAACATCCCACTCTACATTCTATTATATTGCTGTCATACTTTAGAACCCATTGTCTTCACTCACCAAACTCTTCCTGGTATTCTTCTCATCCCATGCTGGTTCAGACTGAGGTAGTGAGTCAGCAGTTTCCCAGGCTTATAGACTAGATCTCTAGTTCTGGCCAGCCATCCACAAAATGTGTCCCATGGGCCATAAGCAAGACATCACGGTGGAAGGGGAGAGAACCATCATAGCACAGGTCTGAACCTTGGCCATGGGTCAGTGGCTGACCACCTGTGACTGTGCTCTCTCTAGTCCACTAGAAATCTGTTCTTAATTTCAAGAGGAAAAGTTAGTAATAGATTAACATTTGTTCAAACTTCTTTTAGTAATCAGCCCCATTTTTCACATGATCTGATGAAACTCAGATTCTCTTTAATTCCCAGCTATAGTCACTAAATCATCTGTGTGAATTATAGGGGCTGCGTGGTACAAAATTTCATACTTACAGTATCACATTATTATTCTTCCAAATATAAAATTATTTTCAGCATGACCAGGTTTGCAAAAACAGAGCTCAGTATTAACACACAACTTGATGTTTATGTTTATCCGACTTTCTAAATGTTGGTTTCATCTCAGGCTTGTGATCAGTCAGACCATCTCTCTGTGTATTTTCAAATTGTTATGGATGCTTTAAAAGTCAAGGTGGTTTATGCTTATGGTCACTTTATCTTTTTTTTTTTTTTTTGAAGTTAATACTTTACAAACTGCTGCTTTCATAGCTCTAGGGTAGCAATTCCTCGTGAGTTGAACACTAGTTCTTGAGAGGTGCTTTGAAACAAAGAGCTTTATGGTCAAAAAAGTTTTTTAAAAATGCAGTATTCCACATCTTCTCTTGGAGATTCATTAAGGGCTCAGACGAGTTCTATATATAACAAAGCGATGTGTTTAACTTCACCTAACTCAGGATTTACCAAACATTTGACCACAGAACCCGCTATTTTCTTGTAGAAATAGTGTTCCTTTGAATACATTTTGCAAATCATTGCCTTCCAGTCGAGATCAACACACTTTTCCTATAAACGCCAAGTGATAAATACTTAAGCCTTTGTGAATTTCACCGACTCTCTACTAACTGCTCAACTCTGTCATCGCAGCCCAAAAGCAACCATCACTGGTATCTAAACAAATGGGGCAGCTGTGTTTTGATAAAACCTTACTCACCCAAACAGGGGAATGGTGCAGATGAAGTCTAGGGGCTGTGCTGTGCTGACACCAGTTCCTCCATTAGACGAGTGAGAGTTATTCAGACTGAGGAAGGTGTCATCACAAATAATGAAACAAGAGCTTCGTTCTTTTCTGGCTAATCACTGGAATTTTATTGAATGTTAGAGAATACGCCACTGGGGATACCAGTGTTGCCCTGATCGTGTTGATATTTGAAGCAAACTAAGTGACCCTTTCATGCGGTGTATTTAGCCAGATATCAAACTAGCTGTGTAATGAGCATCCAGCTCACGGTCTGTGTTGCTCACCATCAGCCATTTTCATTACAGTAAAAGACAAGTAGCAAATAATGGATGTAGTGCCCACCTCAGTGTCAACCCAACGACTGTATCAGACATGAGCCATTCATATTTTTTTAAGCTCACAGAAGGAAAATGTTATAAACATAAACAGGGGCATTCATATGATCTTTGCCATTTCTTGAATGGTTTACCATAATTCAGTACCATGCTAGTTATCTATTGCCGCATAACAAACTAATCCAAGACTTTGGTGGCTTAAAACAGCCAACATTTGTAATTTCAAGGGTGTAGTGGGTTTGGAATCTCGGCAGCTTAGCTCAGTTCTCTGGCTCAGGGCCTCTCACAAGGCTGACATTAAGGTGTTGGTCAGGGCTGGGGTCGCATCCTGAGGCTCAACTGGGGGAGAATCTACTTCTAATCTCACCCAGCTAGTGGGCCGCAGGTCCTTGATATCAGTCTTCACATGGGCCTCTTCATAAGGTTGTTCACACCCTATCAGCTGGATTCCCCCAGAGGGAAGGCCGAAAGAGAGAGAGAGAGAGAGAGAGAGAGAGAGAGAGAGGAAATAGAAACACAGGACTGAAACAAGAGTTTTTTTGTAACCTAACCTTATAAGTGACAAACCATCATTGGAAACATGTCACTAGATCCAGCCTCAATTCAAGGGCAAGGGCTTCACACGTGTGTGGACACCAGGAAGCAGAGAACAGGGGAGGCTGTCCACCCAAGAAGCTGTCTACCACTTATACTAAATTCGTCACAAGTAGTTTTACTATTTCTCTCTATAAGGAGGGTTCAAAGTCGCTGACATGAGCAGCAGAGGAAGATGCCAGAGTCACAATACCACCATCAGGTTGTGTCTTCGTGATGATTCAGATGAGAGAGAAAGAGAAGGGGTGAAGTCTTTGAGTTGCAAGGTGGTGAAGGAGCAAAGAAAAACAAAGCAAGAGATTTTCTAGAATGATTTGTTGTCACTTAGAAGAGCAGGAGCAGAGTGAAGGCGCCTAGAAGAGATGGTGTCAGTTGACTCCTGCACAGACTCCTTGCTGCCCTGCTATTGTATAAGTGGGAGCCCCTTGTACCACTCCTTCCTCCATTGGGGGGGGGGTACATGTGATCTCAAGGGCCTGAGGACCACATGCTCTGATCACCCACATGTGTTTATCACTTCATAAATATATGATCCGTTAATACCAAAGGAATTGGATAAAGTTTTATAATTTTGGTTGTTCAATTGGCTAACAAAAAAAAAAAAAGGAAGAAAGAAAAAGAAAAAATATCAAATCAATTGCATATTAGGTACTAAAGGAGCTATAACAATATATTATATCTCCTGCTTTTGAAGATCTTATATTTCAATTATGGAAACAAGACAAACATATGGAAACAGTTATGTTAAAATTAAAGACTTAAATAACAGTTCAAGGTAACAATAGAAAAAATACCATACAGCAACGTATGATTAATTGCCAGCCAAACAATATAGAATTCATTACTATTGGAATTCAGGGGAGAGAGACTGATCATTGTGCGGGAGGTGTTTGGGGAACATATTGTGAAGCAAATGAGAAGGGTTTAAAGAAGGAGAGAGAAGAGAGGGCACTCCAGGTGGATGGAATGGCAGGAGTAAAAATAAGACAGTGAGACAGGTGTTTTGGGGGAACAATGAGTTAACCAGTTTGGAGAGTGGGTTTTTGGAGGCGAGGCGTCTGAGATGAGGTAAACGGTAACTCAGACAGCCATGCAGGAACAGGTTGAGTTTAATTATCTAACCTGTGCTTGGTCCCTGAGGCAGATGGCTTGCCAGCGAACGTGCATGAATTACCCTCTATTAGAATTTTTAAAAAGGGGTAAGTTCCAGGTTGATTTTCTGAACATCTTGGGCTTGCAATCCGTGCCTGTCTTTTAATAGCAAGTGGTGGCGGATGGAAACTGGTACCTGTGCTTTATTTCCATAGCAGCAACTCAGAAACGCTTTGATGGCATCCAGCTGAAAGAGACTGAGCCGCTGTCACCCTCCACGGAAAGATGAGGAGGTGATAAAGAGAAGAAGCATGACTGTCATTTCGAGAGACTTCTGGGATCACAGAGCCAGGTGTCCCTGAGACCCAGGAGGTCCTGGCTGTGGTAGAATTAGGAAGAGGACTCAAAGTTAGGGCAGCAGCAAGAGGGGCCACTGGGCCACTTACTTCATCCTCCACCAGCTCAAAGCCAAGGAGAACTTGGCACTAGGCAGAAGGGCCTTCAGACACGATCTAGAGAAATGCCCATCAGAGGTGGGATCTAATTCAGTCCCTCCAAAGCTCCCTGGCTGTTCCTTAACCTTTCCAAACTCTGTTTTGTTTTCTCATCTACAAAATAAGAATAATAATGTTACCCCTTCCATGCACAGGGCTGCTTTGAGAGTTCAGTCGGTCCATGCATGTAAAAGTATACACAGTGACATAAGTCAAGTTCTCAGTAGCCATTAGGGACTGCTATTACTGCTGTTGCCATTCTCTTCTTCCCAGCCTCTATCTGTGATTCTCACAAAGGCACAGAACAAAGAAGTGGGTGGTGAAAGTATTGCTTTATCTTAAATTAAATCACTTTGAAAAGACTGGAATGACCCAACCCCAAAAGAAGCTTTAACACTTGCTGTCTCTGATTCGGGGATGTCAAACACCCTCCCTCCTCTCCCCTCCATTCTTCTTCTTTCCTTATTTCGGCAAACTATTGTTAGAAGTCCCATCTCTGTGTCAGGGATGTGCTAAATGTTCCTAGCATCTCTGGAATCTGCACATGCAGATTTGAACAAGGACAATCATTAATCCCTGGCTTCTGAGGAGTAAATGATCACATTCAGGTGTGAGTTCAGACAAAGTGAGTTAGGAAGGTCCCTCAGTAGGTAGAGAAAAAACAAATGATTTTCTTTTAAGAAAGAAGACAAGACTATGTGCTCAACATGTGCAGTTTGGAGGTAAATTCCAGTTGTGTCTCCGGAGCAGGAGGGGCAGCTGCAGGTGTCTGCAGATGACTGGCCCGGAGGCAGGCAGCACAGGGCTTGGGACCAAGGGCTTCTGACGCAGGACAGACATGCAGACAGCAGGAAGCCCCTCCACGCACAACCTGGAACCTCATTTCTGCACCAGGCCTGGCCTCCAACCCCGCCGCTTGCTAAGTTGCAGGAAGGAGAGTACCATGAAGGCAATGAAACCCATCTTCTTCTAATTATTATTTTATGGTATTAGGTTCCTGAGTCCTAGTTAATACATTCTGACTGGCAACAACGTGCTAAGTGCTCTGCAGACCACAGAACTAAGCGTGGCTGTTGGCTGTTAATGCGATGGGCTGCAATCTTAATTCTCCAGACGCAAGATCCTCAGAGATGAAAGGAAAGACTTATGACCTGAAGGTAAACAGCAGGATGCTAGCTCCCCAGCTCTGGAGCCGGAGACCTTGACTTCAGGTTTCCTCCAGAGGACCTTCTCCAGGGTTGCTCTCCAAGGGCCCTAATTTCTGACATCCCAGGAAAGTCTTTTCAAAGTGAGTGAACATTCAGAAGTTCCTTGAAAGACGTTAAGGAGTTAATTCGTTTCTAAGATCCAGGATAGTAGGTAGACTGCAGTGGGAAGGGACCCCACAACAAATTATGACCAATAGTAGCTGGAAATATCACATTTCCCATGTTACTAGTAAGCAAGCGATCAGGAGGCTAACAACTGACATGCCCTCAGTCCAGACTTTGCCCAACATTTTTGGCATCCCAAATTAGCAACACGTGTAATCAAACCTATGACATGGGAGAAATTCCAGGGGAGCCAAGTCACTACTCCCCAAATAGATGGAGAGAGGATGTAGTGAGGGGTCAGCAGTGGAGAGGACAGGCACAGGAAACCTTTGTGGTGTCATTTCTGTCCCAGAACAGGATGCCGGAAGGAGAGGGGTCAGAGCAAAGGGAAGTCTAGCATCACAGTACAGAACGTTATCAGGACTAATTGGATTTTAATTGTTTCATTCTTTAGGGCAAGTGCTGCGTGATCACTTAGCCACTGTCTATTGTGTTAACATTTTTAAAGTTTATTTTTAATTTAAAGTCAATCAATGAAAGGTTGACCAAACAAAGGTAGAGGTGGGGTGAAGTTGATGAGTTCTTATTAAAGTGAATGATCCAAGAAAATGGTAAAAATGGAGGGACTTGTGTGTAGGGCTCTCTCTAGCTTCTTTGCCCACTGAACATCTGGATTATAATTCAGAGCCACAGTTTCTGGCTTTTGGCCCTACTCAGATTCTCTAGGTCTGCAGTCTACCAAGTCATCTGACCCAGAGGATCTTATCGGATAGACTCCATCACCCCCTGGTGGTACATGAAGAAGGAGAACTCTTCAGTGGGCCAAAGAGAAGAAACTCCCAGCATCCCCTCCCCTGGACTGCCTGTGGTTTCCGTCCTTCATACAATTCCTGATGCTTAACACTAAGAGACAGTCCATACCAGCATCCCCTCAAATCCATGAACAAGCCAATGAATGACATTGGCTTTAGAAAGTGAATTTTCCATGGAAGATCCTAGTCTATTTCCACTAAGGAGAAGGAGCTTATGGCTTATGTAATGCCACCCAAAGTCACATGTCCCCAAATGGAAGAGTGTGGGGAACGGAGAGCAATTCACAAACACGCCCTTGGAGTATGGAAAGGTCTCAGCCTCTGCAGGTGTTCTCCCAGGTTGATGCAGCAGAGTGTTCCCAGTTCTTCCAGGGGCTCCCAACCTCAGGCTGAGGTCTTTGTAACAACTTGCATGGTGGTCGGAGAACCCGCCTGCCATCGTCCTGACTATTTGCGTTTTAATTGTCGAACTCTAGTCCAGGGAACCTACTTTAAATCGCCCTTCACTCCCTGGTCAAGCACAGGAAATTCCGCTTTGGGATCTTCCTGTCTTTACGTTCTCCTGTCTCTTCAGGACTGCACCAAAACTGGGACAACAAAGAGCTGAGTGTAGGCATGACACACGGTGGGAAACAATGTGCTTGATCAGGTGGATGTTCCCCTGCCTCCTTTCACAGGAGAGCAGGTCTAGCCTCTCAGCCACAGAAGTAAAGCCTGGTCATTTACTGAATATAAAAAAATAGAAGAAATGTATTCTGTCCTTAGACAATTCAGCCATTATATTCTCAACTGTCAGATTAGGTTGATAGATGGCAAAGATCAGAGAAGGGGAAACATCATTCATTCATTCATTCATTCACTTATTTATTCAACAAATACCTATTGGGCACCTACTATGGGCCAGGCACTCTGTTAAATGCTGGGAATGCAAGAGTCAACTAGATTGACATCTGTCAGCTCCTGTGGAGAAAACACAATATACCTATAGAATGACTCAAAATTGTGATAAGTGCTGTGAAGGTAGCCAGCAAGAGACTGAGGTGGAAGGAGAAAACCTGGGTGGTCAAGTCCTGTTTGAAGAGGTGGCATTTAACGTAAAAAGAGTGAAAGAGTTTTTAGGCAAAAAGAGGGGGGAAAGCGGAGGGAGAGAGCATGGCACTGAGAGCAAAGCGCGTGTGCACAGTCTGAAGGGATAAAGAGCCTGGACTTCTAGGAAATGAATGAAAGAAGCCCAGAGCAGGGTTCAGATCCCCAGGGAAAAGGAGCAGGAGCCAAGACTAGAAGGAGAAGCAGAGGCAGACCCAGAGATGGAGCTAACAGCCAGAGAGGAGAGTGAGGCTTTTATTCTCAATGTGATAGGGAGCAGTCAAAAGTGGTGATTCGGGCTTCCTCCTTGAATGAAGGCGAGTGATGTAATCCAATTAATATCCCTTCATTTGTTCTTCTTTGCAGAGAACAGAATGGAGGGGTGAGAAGAGAAGCAGAAACCAGCTGGGAGCTGCTGCCTGATTCAGGTGAGCAAAATGGTGGTCCAGACTCGTGCTTGGCAGTGGAGGTCGAAAGAAGTGGCATAACTGATATAAATCAACCAGGTGCTTGATCCAAATAATATTAAATGATTTTATGTCATCTCTTCATGTTTTACATTTAGACCATTTCTTCATTAAAACCACGTGGAAAAAATACGGGGAAAAATAAGGACTAAAATGTCAAAATGAAAACAGTAAAATTCCTTAGCAGTTGATTTGCAAATATCTTTTCTGAAACCCATCAGTATTTTTTCAAAGTCATTATTGTGTGTAGCCACCTCTTCTCCGGGCTGAAATAAAGTATTTGACTTTGGGGAGGTGCTGCTTTCGTCACAAAAGCCAACAGGCAATGCTAGAATCTGAGATCTATATCAACCAAACGTGGGGAAAAGATGGAGTCCTAGTAGAGACATCTTTCCAAAATGCTACTAGTTTAATTACAAATTGATTTACAAATAACATTGTCTGGTCTGGTTGTTTGGAAGTCATCATTTTTACACATCTGTCAAATTTTAAATGGCATGTTTCATGAAAGCACAGAGACAATCTGATTGATGATCATGAACTTTTCTAATTCAAATATCCTGATGAAGACAGAAGAGACTTTCTATGAACAACTGTTGGACAACACCTGACCTTGGACCCTGTACTGTTTGCCTTTCTCAGTGTAATTCTCAGTCTAGTTTCTCCAAGTCTCATCACTAGAATAATCAGAACTTCATTACAAAGTTGCAGATCCTTTAGTTATCTTGATAATTAAATATTAAAGACTTTAGCTATCTCAATAACTAATAGTAAAGACTTTTAGAGCTATCTTTTACAGTGTGGGCTTTGTCTGGAAAGGAAAGATGTCTTTGATTAAAGTTTAAAACCCTTACCTTAATAACATGGAACACTACATAAATCACACGTTTCTAAATTAGAAGTTTGAAGATCTAAGGATATCTATTGGATAGTATTTCTAAATATTTTCTGATGTTATTCTTTCTTTACTTTGTTTAGCAATCCAGAGCAAAGGTTAAACATAATTTATTTCAATTTATGGCTTCATGTTTTTTATGAACATATTGTTCGTGTTTTTTTGTTTCTACTCATATCAACCACCATCATGGTGAATAAATTAATAACTTAATATTTTTCAGGTTTACCATAGAAGTCTTAGAATTTGTGTATCTTACACACACTCCAATCCGAAGTATGGATTATACTCTTGTTATCAACTAATTAGCTCCTCTTCCCCCTGAAATAGAATCTAGTTGTTTCTCATGATCTTCATCTTTGTTGGCTAAATGTTTCACTTCAGGCTACCTCATACGATGAAAGAAAGCCAATACATTGTTTGCCTTTGGTCAGGTGTCCACTCTTTGTCCAATGAGCTGGGGCCAGAATATATACACTAGAGAACTCTGTCCAAAGATGTGTTAGGGAACTCCTAGGGCAGCCTTACTCAGCAGGGGCTATGCACCTTAGAAAGGTCTGTGGCTGTGATAGGTGTTGGAAGGCTTGGCCAATGTTGTAGATGATGCAAGAATAGTTATTGAGAAAGTGCCTTGTGAAAAACCTCGGACACATGTCTTTTCATTGGCATAGACACTGAAAATAGCAAAAACACAGAAGCTCCCAGAACTCTAAGGACCCCATGAGTCAGTAATAAAAAAAATCATATTAAGAACTGATCTACCTATCCTACAAATAAGTTAGCAAAGCAGCCTTGAAATAAGTTCTGATTAATAGAAGAAGCTGTTAGTATTGTCTCATGAAACTGTCACTGCTCTAGGAACAGGAGACGTGGTGAGTTCTGGCTCTGAGACTTTCCATATGGTCTTGGGGAGCCACTTTCGATTTCCAGCCCCGGTGTCATCTCCAGTCTATAAAAATGAGTGTTGTAATAGATTATTTCTTCCTCTTAACCATCCTTGACGTAAAATTTGAGAAACAAAATGAGAATCAAAACAACATAGAAGTAGGAAAAAAAAGGCCGAGGGAAATGAACAGTTATTGATGGAGCATTTACTACGACAGTTCATGTGCTTTGCATATATACATACATATATATATATATATATATATTCACTTCTTATTCCTCAAAAGAGCAATATGAGTTTATCTTTGTTTTACAGAAGAAGAAAGGAAGGAATTTAAGAAACCTCATCTCCAGCCATATAAATTGTGAACAATGGAGACCATACAAATTTATTAAGTTCCCTCCACCAAAAAAAAAAAAAAAATGCTTTTTATTATAGCCAATCCTTTCTTAAATGCAGAGAGAAAAATGAATGCTTAGAGAAAGATGAGGCAAGTAAAACCATGCATGTTTTTCTGAGAAGTGACATTAACATTGTCATGATCGTGACGTGGAGCCTGGGTCTGGATGTTTGGAGTGTGACTCAGAATTCGAACCTTTGCACGGATTGTTTTTGCTCGGATTTTATGGAAGCTGTAGGTGTGTGAGCTGACGACAAATGCCTCACTCAGCACTTCCCTGGCCATGCATAAACATCCGTTCATGAAACAGCGAGGAGTGCACTGTTTATCACAGCTGCAGTCAAGCCAACAAAACTGTTTCCACCGCTGAGGATGAAATTTGTAAAATGCTCTCTCCTAAACAAAATAATGTACAGAAAATAAACTGCTTATGTGATTGCCATTCCACTGGGTTACCTGCTCAAATGCTGTGTTTCCTTTGAAGTCTCTCCAAGGATGGGGCACAAAAGGAGAGTCAGGTTCAAGGTTTTTAAGTGTGACAGTTACTTTACACCACCGATCAGCCAACCAATCAAACGAAAACACCTGATTAAAGCAGCATAAGAAGTCTGCCTCCTGTTTACAGCATGCGCCTCTTTGCTAACACAAGGCAAATAAGAATGCTCAGTGTGCAACGGAAATCAAAGAACTAAGATCTTACATTTCTATAGACTAGTATTGTGCAACTTTACAAAACCCGTCCTCTTTTGGAAAAAATCTAAATATTTGTCACAGCCCTGTCTGCACAAGAGGTGCTGCCACCAGATGAGAACCAACATTAAAGGTTTTACTGAGCTTTGCTTTCCAGATAAAAATGTAGTTTCAATCATTTTCACACAGCCCAGAAACTTAGACACATTTTCCCCCAGGACAGTTTGCCTCTCTGCATTAACAACTACTGGCATGTAGATTTCTATAAGTTATCCCAGTGACCCTTTCGTCAACCCGGTAGAGTTGGTTGTTAAAGAGCAAGTATTGTTAAATTCACTTGTACACAAGGAAACTGAGGCTCAGAAAGCAAGGTTAATTTCCCAAATGATCCAGTTAATAAGAAGTGAACCCGGAATTTACTCCTAGGTCAGTTCTTTCCATTAAGCTCTGACCACTATGGCGTAGTGCATGATTCACCAGAACAAGAACACAAGTGAAGACAGCATTTATTTGGGGAACAGGTGTTTGTAATGATGACACTAAGAAATCTGGTAGATTCTTCCCGCTGATGGTGGTATGCTACTCTTTTGAAAAACAATGATCTGCATTTGCTTTCTTTGACTCGGGATAGTATAAAAATCTGTCACAGAGATGACTGATGGTAGACTTCTGGAAGAGTCTTTCTGGAATCTACCTCTGTGTTATTCTGAGACCAGATCTGTAAATAAGTAAAGCTGAAGGGTCACAGTGACCTACCAGTGCTGGCGCAGGTGGATGATATGAAGGTTCTGTTTTTTCCCTCAGAATTTCAGACATAAGCAGAAAAGATAGCTGTTCATTTGGGGTGATTTCAGGGTTCTGGGACTTTCTCTGTCCTATACATTTTCAGCTCTACACTTGTCTATGGATGAATGAACCGCACCTGTACACCAAGACCTAACCCCATGCTGGAGGTAGTCCTCATCAGGGGAAGACTAGCTTATAGTCTCAGCCACCCAACTGGTAGAGTTCCAAATTAGAAATCTTTCCCAATAAATTTGATTTCTGGTGAGCTGGGCCAGCCCAATAGCCTTTGTTGCCATAGGCCAAACTTCAAGGTTGAACCCTGCCTCTTTCTGAGTCTATTCTTTTTTTTTTTATGACAGAGACAGAGAGAGGCAGAGAGAGGGACATATAGGGACAGACAGACAGGAAGGGAGAGAGATGAGAAGCATCATTTCTTCATCGCAGCACCTTAGTTGTTCATTGATTGCTTTCTCATATGTGCCTTGACTGGGGAGAGGGGGGGCTACAGCAGACCAAGTGACCCCTTGCTCAAGCCAGCGACCTTGGACTCAAGCTCGTGAGCCTTGCTCAAAGCAGATGAGCCCGTGCTCAAGCTGGCAACCTCAGGGTTTTGAACCTGAGTCCTCCACGTCCTAGTCTGTGACTCTATTCACTGCACCACCACCTGGTCAGGCTTCTTGTGTCTATTCTTTTTTTTTTTTTTTTCTTTTCATTTTTCTGAAGCTGGAAATAGGGAGAGACAGTCAGACAGACTCCCGCATGTGCCCGACCGGGATCCACCCGGCACGCCCACCAGGGGCGAAGCTCTGCCCACCAGGGGGCGATGCTCTGCCCATCCTGGGCGTCGCCATGTTGCGACCAGAGCCACTCTAGCGCCTGGGGCAGAGGCCACAGAGCCATCCCCAGCGCCCGGGCCATCTTTGCTCCTATGGAGCCTTGGCTGCGGGAGGGGATGAGAGAGACAGAGAGGAAAGCGCGGCGGAGGGATGGAGAAGCAAATGGGCGCTTCTCCTGTGTGCCCTGGCCGGGAATCGAACCCGGGTCCTCCGCACGCTAGGCCGACGCTCTACCGCTGAGCCAACCGGCCAGGGCCCTTGTGTCTATTCTTGCTCTGGCGCATGGTACCTATCCAACCTCCTCTTCGGTAACTTGAGCCTTTCCCTGAGTTGTAGTCCTCTTGGCTGGGGCCAGGACACCCTTCCCGTCTCTTCCCCCTTCCTTATCCGTGTTGCTAGAATTTTCCCAACCATAGCACCACCTGCTGGAAGGCATCTTGTTCTAAGAAAGCTGATAACATCTCTTTCACCCTTAAATCTTGCCTACAAGTCTACCTATCACAATTTTTAAGCTTTAAAGAAGAGATTGTAAGCTGGCAGGATCTAACTGGTAAAAGTGTTTGGTTTGACCTACATAGTATTTTTATTTATTTTAAAAGTTGCTTTTCATCACTGACAAGTCAATTATGGATCTCTTGATTCTCTAAAGGTCCAAAGTTCAGGCATTGCTGGGTCCGCACATTCCCTGGCCACTATTGGCTGGAGAAGAGTTGAAGTAATCCTTTGGGAGGGACCAGTTGTGAGGCCACGAGCTTTCTGATTCCCAGGAGGCCCGGCCTCCCTATTGTCTGCCTTCCTCCAGGCATTTGGATTTGTTACTCAGCTTTAAGCTCTTACTATTTTTGAAACAGTGCAATTTTCTCACTTTTCCTCTCTCAGCCCACCCAAATTGACACACTTCACCAATGTCAGCCATTGTCACCTTATTTTTAAATGTAAATCTCTATGTGGATAGAGATAATGAAATGTGGAGTGGGAGGCAGAAGGGGAGGTGAGAGAAACAGGACACAGTGACAGAAGGGGTGAGGGTAGAAAAATCACATCCTTGTTATAAAATATCTGTATATAGTTTTTCATCTTCTTCAGGACATGTTCTATAAGCCAAGTACCCCAACGCTTTATGTAAGCCATCAGTCAAGATAACGCAGCGGACAGACACAGACAGCAGAGTCCAGAGGGAAGGATGGAACACACTTTCTCCTGTCGTCTTATCTAACCGGGGCCAGGATTCCTCCAGACGTAAGACATGACTGCCCAGGACCTGGTGTTGTTGATTCATCTTGTTTAAATAATACTGATAAGCCCTAGGAGTTTAGAATTGAGAAGTAGTCTAGATCAGTGATTCTTAAGCCTGGCTACCTGTTAACACCACTCTGATGAGCTTGAAAAAAATCTAGAGGCCCGAGTTGTATCCTAAAAGGGTGACATCAGGAAATTTGAGGATGTGACCTGACACCAGTATTTCTTTTTTATTTTTTTATTCTGAAGCTGGAAACGGGGAGAGACAGTCAGACAGACTCCCGCATGCACCCGACCGGGATACACCCGGCACGCCCACCAGGGGCAACGTTCTGCCCACCAGGGGGCGATGCTCTACCCCTCTGGGGCGTCGCTCTGCCGTGACCAGAGCCACTCTAGCGCCTGGGGCAGAGGCCAAGGAGCCATCCCCAGCGCCCGGGCCATCTATGCTCCAATGGAGCCTTGGCTGAGGGAGGGGAAGAGAGAGACAGAGAGGAAGGAGGGGGGAGGGGGTGGAGAAGCAAATGTGCGCTTCTCCTATGTGCCCTGGCCGGGAATCGAACCTGGGTCCCCCGCACGCCAGGCCGACGCTCTACCGCTAAGCCAACCGGCCAGGGCCTGACACCAGTATTTAAAATAAAAACTCCAGGACCTTCATAGTTCTAATTAGTATACAAGGAGCAAAAGCTGGACAGCTGAGAAGACTGATGGGACGAGAACACTGATTCATCTGGAACATGGTGTTGGAGGAGAGATCTATGAATGCCCTGGACCTCCAGAAAGACAAATAAGTGGGTCCGAGAGCAAATGAAGCCTGCAATGTTGCTGAAGGCCAAAAATGACAAAACTGAAGCTGTCCTAGTTCAGACATATGATGAGAAGAAGGCAGGGTTCTTTGGAAAAGGCAACAATGCTTGAAAAAACAGAAGGCAGCAAGGAAAGAGGATGACCGAATATGAGGTAGATTGGCTCCATGGAAGAAGCCATGGGCATGAGTCTAAGCTGCTGAGCAGGACTGTTGAGTGCAGGACACCGTGGGCGCTACTCATTCACAGGGTCTCCAGGAGTCAGAGCCAACTCACGGCATGTATCAAACACCAGGACCCAGGAATGAAGAACTGAGACAGGATCCCCGTGAGCTTACTCCTCCCTGTCCAGCATTCTCTACTTCACGCAGTGTGCGGGACTCTCTCTAACATTGCCCCGCAAGTCCTGTGTGGCAGCAGAGAACCGTTTCACTCCTTGCTGAAGAAACAGGCACAGCATTGGGTAAGCACTGGCCAGGACCCCGGTGGAGGGATCGAGGCAGCATTCTGGGGGAAGCTTCTGCAGGGGATGGTCACCGCCAAGTGGAAGCGGAGGTTCCCAATGGGTGGGTGGTTGTGGTAAGATTCTCTATTTTATTCATAAAATGATTTTTAGTACTCTGAGGCCTGTGGGACCTATAAGATCATTGACAATCATCAAGATTATTAACAGAGAAATTAATGACTTGGCAAGAAAACACTTATTATCAGTATTTTTTTTCCCTTCAATCTAGAATGGGAGAATATATTAGGATTATTTTCATAATAAATTTCTATTTCTATTTTTTTGTCCATGTGTAAACAGAGAAATGTTGCAAAAGTAATACAAAGTTCCTGATACCTCTCACCCAGCTTCCCCAAATGGGAACATACCTATGGCATAATTATTAACACCAGGACAATAGTGTTGGTACAATGCTACTAACTAAACTATGGGCTTTATTTGGATTTCTCCAGTTTTTTCACTAATGTCCTTTTTCTGTCCAAGGGTCCAATCTGGGACCCATACTGCATTTAACTGTTATTCCGGCTTTGTCTTCTGCAATCAGTGGCGGTTCCTCAGCCTTCCTTTGCTTTCACGACCTTGATGCTTTTGAGAAGTACTGGTTAATATTGTAGAGTGTCTCCCGATTTGGGTTTGTGGGGTATCTTCTCATGATTAGATAGAGGTTGTGCATTTCCAGCGGGAATGTCACAGAAATGAAGCAGTATACTTGTCAGGGCATCTTTCCAAGGGGTCCTATTACACTGGGGAATAATTTTTTTCATTTTTTGTTGCATGAGGTTTTAGAACTGTTTCTATATATTGCTGCATCACTGATTCCAAATCTGAAATCAGTTTTTTGTGCATGATCTAGTTTTTATGCAATTTTAATTTCTTTTTGTTACAGTTAATGGCATGCATTGGTTTTTAAACTGGAGTTAAAGGACAACAAATATTGGATTGAACATAACACAAGGCAATTAGTGTTTTACAAACATCATTTTTACATAATTGTAGTTGTTTTTAAGTGTAAAAAATTATTATCTGATAAAAACAGCCTCTTATTTTGTTTTAAGATTGAATCATGGCTTCTTCAAGTAGGCATAAATGTAAGAATAGCCTTGACACCTTCTATTATATATGTGGCTGTTACACACTTCAATGTAAAAGGCGCAATATTTCATCATTTGTGACATGTGCATATATTGCCTATTTTTAAGTTCCCCTTGGCGATCAAGACAAAAATTGGGTCCTCATATTGTGTGTCATAATTGTGAGGAAATGCTTCGTGACTGGACAAAGGAAAATGCAAAGGAATGCCTTTTGTTATTCCCATGGTTTGGCGTGAACCTAAGGACCACAGCAGTGACTGTTATTTCTGTCTGATCCATACAAAGAGCATTGGCAAGAAAAAATGGCATATGATCACATATCCTAATATTCCTTCAGCAATATGACCTATCCCACACTCTGAGACACTCCCAGTTCCAGTTTGCAATGGTTTTATTTCTGCTAAGGACGAAGAAAGTGAACATGGTGGTCAAGTGTATTTTGATAAGATGCATGAGGAAATGGTTGTAGAATCTGAAGGGTCTTCTTCTGATGCAAGCAGTCATTAACCCCTCAGCAGTTTAGCCAACCTGAATTGAATGACTTAGTAAGAATGACATAAAAAATTGTCCTCTACTTTCTGAAGTATGAGGAGCATAACTGGATCATTTGTGTGGATCTTAAAATGATAAATTTCCTGTTAGGACAACAGAGAGATTTCATGAAGTATCCTTGCTTTCTGTGTTTGTGAAACAGCCGAGCTCGGGAGAAACACTGGACACAGAAGAAGTGGCTGAAACATGAAGCTCTGGAAGTAGGGATGCAAAATATTGTGAATGAACCTGTGGTTAATCAAGACAGGATCATTTTCCCCCCACTTCACATTAAATTTGGCTTAATGAAGCAGTTTGTTCAGCCTTTGAGTAGAGAAAGTGAATGCTTTCAACATATTATTTCTGCTTTTTCTGCCTTGTCTTTCGAGAAGAGAAAAGCAAGTGTGTTCGATGGACCTCAAATTTGAACCCTCATACGTAATGAAGAATTTGCCAGGAAGATGAATAAGGAGGAGAAAGCAGCATGGCAGTCTTTTGTGGCAGTTACAAAGAACTTCCTTGGCAACAAAAAAGCAGAAAACTATGAACTTCTGGTTCAAAGGATGCTGTTGGCTTTCCGTGACATTGGATGTAACATGAGCGTTAAGATTCACTTCCTGAACAGTCACCTTGATAAGTTTCCCAAAAATCTTGGAGCTGTTAGTGATGAGCAGACTACTGCTGGAGCATCAAATGAGATTGTCCTCAACAAGTACACAAGCGCAAGAGCTACAAACGCAAATTTTTGCCTGAATAGAATTTAAATTAGTTTTGTGCAAATTTCATGATTAAAATAAGTGTTTTAATATGTTCTATTTTGAAATTGTAGACAAATTCTGATGCAATCATATCTTTTAGTATATTACTGTACTTACTGCATTATATAAATTATTATATTTTCACAAAGATGATGCCCAAGAAGACATTCTACTTCACTATGTTAAGCTAAATGTTGAAAATTTTACAATAAGATGAAAACCTAAAATCTTGAATTGCAAAAAAACTGTAGCTTACAGAGGAAAACTAATGTCATATTTGAGATCAGCACACTCAAATTAGGTAAGAACAAGTGTTTTTGTGGACGCAACAAAATTTTGTTCCCCAGTGTTAACAATGTCTTATTACTGGTAATGTTAACATTGATCACTTGGTTACAGTAAAATCTCTTTGTTTCTGATGATCCAACTGAACAATCTAGAAAACGTGGCACAGGAGAAACCCATAAGAAGAACCTTATGCTTTGGTGGGAAAAATGACTATGTGGAATGATTTCAAAGGGGTAGAGAGTGCTCTAATCTCTCTCTTCCCTTCCCACAACTGAATCCTTCACCTGTGTGTGCTCTTGCCTACAATTCTTCCATTAGAATTTCATCCCATTTAGCCAAGGCTTTGATTTCTATGATCATGCAGATACCGAAGGAGGAATGTCACGCACTGTTGTCAGTTGTCCCTGGAAGCATCTTTGGAGAGGGGTTGGAGGAAATGCAGTCAATCATTTCTGCTGCTGTTGGGCTATGGGGGCAGTGAGGTTCTTGAAAAGATCCTGAAAATATTTGCTGCATAGGTGCTAAGATGATTTCTCTTGCGCATGCATCTGACCTCTGACCTTTTGCCCACACCTTTGGTTGGCTCTTCATTTCCCTCTGGACGAGCCTCTTCACACTGGTTGACATTACTGCAGCTGCACTCATCTTTTCCACGTGACTCTCTCCAATCCAGTGATCCAGGACGTTTTCAGTTCCCAGCCTCTAGATTGTGGATTGTTCCCTCACCTCTGAATTGTGACAGGCGCCATTTCCTCTCCTTGACACGTTCTTCCCAAATTCTCTTCACTGGTTTGACTCTTACTGTCCCATCAGGTCTTAACTTAGTTATCACTTGCCCCCTAAAGCCTTCCATGAGCTCTCAAATGAGTCAGGTTGCCCTTCTCTGGCTTACCATAGTCCTTAGTACTTCCCCCTCATCGCAGTTATCGCTCTTGTTTGTAATTTTTCTCTAAACTTAAAGGTGTCTCCCTCTAGACCGAAGTTAGCAAATTATAGTCTATGGGTCAAATCTTCCTCCCTCCTCTGTGTTTTCTTTGAAAGATTTTAAAAATTGATTTTTGGAGGAGAGAGAGAGTAACATCAACTTGCTCTACCCATTTGTACATTCATTGATTGACTCCTACATATGCCTTGACGGGGGATTGAATCTGCAACCCTGCCACATCAGGGTGATGCTCAAAGCAACTGAGCTACTTGATCAGGGCCCCTCACCTGTGTTTTTAAATAAGGTTTTATTGGCTCATAGCTCTGTTCATTTTTTAAATGTATTGCTTATGGTGTTTTCATGCCATAAGGCAGAATCAAGAAGTTATGATAGAGGTTGTATGGCTTACAAAGCCTGGAATATATACTCACCAGACATCTACAGGAAAAGTCCTGCATTCTCTGTTCTAGAGTATGCATTACTCTAGAGCCCCTGCTTTAATGCATCATGATCAATAATTGCATTAATCTTGACTGCTCTTTAATCCGTAGCTTTGTTACCCCAGAATCTAGCCCAGAGTAGATCTTCAGTAAATGCTTGTTGAAGAAAGACAAATCTCACCATTTTGCTCCCATCCACTTGACTACACGTTATAGCCAACAAGAGTGGCCACTATAACAAAATTAAATGAAAAAATAAAACCTGCCATATTTTGCATTTGTTTCTGAGGGAAAGCTTACCAATGGGAGACTACAGCATATTCTCAGAATTTATATTGTGTATATCATCCTGAAATAAAAAAAGGAATGCTTTCCAGTTCAGGTAAGCCCACACACTGCATTAGCAAGATGATACAATATAAACATGGCCTAGGCCAAGACTGACCAGTCACACTGCCACTGGGGGGATAGCTGCTGACTCAGCATATCCAGCTGAAGACACATTTAAAAAAAAGGAAAGGAAAAACTAGTGAATGCCGGAGAGTTTCCTGGTGCAAAGGCCATGGAGGAATTAGGAAGATTTCCCACCCAAGTGAGTAGCTAAGATGAACAAGTAGAGAGGCAGACAGCGAGGAGCACGTTTCCCCTGCTGGCTCGCTCGCTCCCGATGACTTGGGAATGCCCTTTGCATTTGCTCTCGCAGGCCTTGCTCACACCTGCCTCCAGTGGAGGTCTGTGGATTTCATTACCCCTGAGGTATAAAAAATAGAGACTTCGTTTTCAGACTCTGGACTTCCTCTGGGAGAGGGTTGGACATCAAAGCAACTATGTCCACAAATATTTCAAACATCTCTTCTCTTCCTGCTCGCCCTCCCCCTCCTGCTTCGCTTTGGGAAACTCTAAACACACCCAGTTTTCCAGACTCCGATGGCCCAACAATGCTCCTTTTCCTCGGTGAGGGCCATGTTACTGCCATGATTTATGGCTGGTGAATAATTAGGAGCCTGTTGCTATGGTCTGGGGTTGAGATCAAAAGAGCCATGTGTCAGAGTGAAGGGAGGGGTGGCCGGCCGAGGAACGGGGTGGTGGTGTTTGTTTGTAATCCTAACCAGAGAGAAGCCGGGCTGCGGCTTAATTGGGAAAAGGCGCGGCATCTGAAGAAAGCAGAGCCTGTTCTATGAAAAGAATCTCTGTGTTTTGCAAATCAACAATATTTAGTGATAGGTGAACCCCTAGGGGGCCTGGAGCCTGGACGGTTTGAATTAGTACTCAAAGGTTTGAAGAAAAATGTGAAATATATGAATACTGAGTATAAAAAAATTGCCCAAATGGGCTCGCTTATGAGATTTCTGGTATTTCCTTCTTCTGGTCAAGAGGAAATGCCAAGGACGGGCTGCAGTATTTCAGTCGTTCTGTATCTGTCATCCAGTTTCCCAATGAATATCGATTCCCTGCTTTCCCTTTGTCCATCTCCCTCCCTGCCCTGGGAGAAGGGGGACCCTGGGGGCCACAAGATGAGGGTTTCCAGGCCGGGTTGGCTGAGGTGTACAAAGTGGGGGGGGGCGGGAAGGAGGGTGGAGGGACGGTGACTGGCTCAGAGGGCTCTGAGGTTTTTTTGCTGTGTATATCTGACTCTTCGTAAGACATGTGGAGAGCAGTGCAAGAGGCCCCGGACACTGTCCAGAGGCCAGTTCATCTGTGGCATGGCTTCTAACAAGCTGTGTGGTCCCCTAGTCAAACCTAGATGTCTGGGTCTCAGTTTCCTTATCTGTCACACGGAAGATTGCCTGACTGATAAAATCAAAGCTTCTATTCATCTGTAAATGCTGTGATAAGATGTCTCTCCTGGAGCCCTTGAAATTGTATTGGAGACTCCCATCTTAGCGCAGGATCCATTGGAGGCTGACCTTCCTCTTGAGCCAGGAATGTTTCACCGGGGTGTGACTGGAAGGTGTTTTTCAATGAAATCTTTAGTTCTGCAAAAGGAGCCTTTGGATTTGGATACATCTTGTGTTTGTAGATTGCAGTGACTGAACTAGAAGGAATTTGCACGTCCCACGAAGTGAACATAGAGTGACTACAGACCCTGTTCCCCTTGTAAAACCACAGGTATCCAGAGGGTGATACTGAGAACGAGGCTGCGCAAAGTAAAAGTCCTTTCCTGCTGCTGGGAGACCCTCACAGCGCAGGGGTTGCAGTCCTAGGGCGAACCGAACTCACCAGCCCCGGGACCCAGGCTGCCAGGTAGAGTCACAGATGACACTAGTTGCAGAGGACACTTGAGAAGCTGGGACCTGTTAGAAGTCGTGTGTGTGTGTGTGTGTGTGTGTGTGTGTGTGTGTGTGTGTGTTCTGTGACTGAGCCCTGTGGGCTCTGGCCACTGGGGCCTCAGCTCTCCCCACATGACCCTTCTCCATGCTGCCACCTAGTGTGGACTCGGGCTCCTCACCGCAAATACATGAAAGCACAGTTGGTTCCCAGAGGCTCACAGGAAGAGGCGCCATCCATGCTCAGTGAGGGCCTCCGTGGCCACCTTTTTCCTCAGGATAACCCCACCTCGAGTTATGGGCAAGTTCGCTTCTCTAACCACCCTTTTTACCAATAAGGACGGAAACCTGAAATTCGCACAGAGGTTCCCTTTATAGCCCGGCCCTTACTCTTTCTTGCACTCTGTCTCTCTCTGAAAAGTGCAAAGGTGAAATCAAAGGTAATTTTTTAAAAAAGTATTTGGTGCCAACCCACTGGAAGAATCATTCGCTATACTCATCACCAGGCGAATGTGTCAACCTTGGAGAGTTTACTTTGCGAATTATTCAAGGAGATTTCATCCCAAAGTTTCCCGTTAAGGTTAGTGAAAGGTGGGTACCTCAGGACTGAGACGATACCATGAAAATGTACCCCCGAATGTCTCTTTGGAACACGTGCCCACAATGAAAACGTATTCTTGCTTAGGCATAGAACAGGTGGAATTACGCTAATGAAGGAAAATCTTACAGGGTGAGTAATTTAGTAACCTCTTTCTGAGTGTAGGAGTCTATTTTCAAGTTCTAAATAGCACTATAAATGTAGTCAGGCATATATTTCCATACTGATACTGGATAATAAACTCAGTTGGAGTCTGAAGTACCTGAGGGACACCCCACTGTGCTTCTCGTCCTGTACTTCCCCACTCATCACGAGAGCCGCACTTCAGTACTCATGGCTCTGTTTACCTCACACTTCGCAAGTCCGATGCACTCAGTTCTTTTCCCTTTCCGGGAACGGCGGCCACCAACATGGAACCGATGTCATTTTCCTCCTCAGCGCCGACTTGGGATCTTTTGTGATTGTCTAGTCCATCTTTTGAAAATGGTGACGTGGCTTCAAAACTTTAAACAATATAGTAATAAAAACCACCTGGATGCTGGGGCTGAAATAAGTCTTAAATTACCATCCATGAACTACCCTAACAGACTAAAAATTCTGAAGTTTCCAGAAATTCTCTCATGGCCCCGCTGACTGACTTTGTAAGGAGCAAATGCTATAATTCTATAACTTTGAAATAATAAATGTGTATTACTAAAATACTATTAAAATGTATATGTAAAACTGTGCTCTGCTACTATTTGCTCATTTTAAAAACATGGATAATGGCCCTGGCCGGTTGGCACAGTGGTAGAGTGTCAGCCTGGAGTGCAGGAGTCCCGGGTTCGATTCCCGGCCAGGGCACACAGGAGAAGCGCCCATTTGCTTCTCCACCCCCCCTCCTTCCTCTCTGTCTCTCTCTTCCCCTCCCGCAGCCAAGGCTCCATTGGAGCAAAAAGATGGCCCAGGCGCTGGGGATGGCTCCTTGGCCTCTGCCCCAGGCGCTAGAGTGGCTCTGGTCGCGACAGAGCGACGCCAGGGATGGGCAGAGCATGGCCCCCTGGTGGGCATGCCAGGTGGATCCCGGTCGGGTGCATGCGGGAGTCTGTCTGACTGCCTCCCCGTTTCCAGCTTCAGAAAATTAAACAAAAACAAAAACAAAAAAAACCCCATGGATAATAATACTTACTCATGGAATTGTGACTGAATGAACTAAGAGATGTAAAGTACATAAAACAATGTCTTGCATATAATTATTGCTCAATATATATTTGAGTTTTCCCATTTCCTCAAAAGTGTCCACTGCTAATTTTTTTTGTTCTGTTTTGTGATAGAGACCAAAAGAGAGACAGAAAGAGGGATAGATAAGGACAGACAGGCAGAAAGAGAGAAAGATGAGAAGCATCAATTCTTTTTTGTGGCACCTTAGTTGTTTATTGATTGCTTTCTGCCTGACCTGTGGTGGCGCAGTGGATAAAGCGTCAACCTGAAAACTCTGAGGTCGCCGGTTCGAAGCCCTGGGCTTGCCTGGTCAACGTACATATGGGAGTTGATGCTTCTTGCTTCTCCCCCCTTCTCTCTCCTCTCTAAAAATGAATAAATTAAAAAATATATATTGATTGCTTTCTCATATGTGCCTTGATGGAGTGGGGTTGGGGAGAGCTACAGCAGCATGAATGACCCCTTGCTCAAACCAGCAACCTTTGGGCTCAAACCAGTGACCATAGGGTTATGTCTTTGATTCCATGATCAATCCATCAATCCTGTACTCAAAGCTGATGAGCCCACACTCAAGCCGGCAACCTCAGGGTTTCAAACCTGGGTCCTCAGCATCCCAGTCCAATGCTCTATCCACTGCATCACCTTCTAGTCAGGCTAAAAAATTTAAAATTTACTCTGACACCTCTATTTCTTTATATTTGCAGGTGTTTGGGGTTTTTTTCTTTAAATAGAAATATTCAAGGACTCTATCTTAGCCTGCCTTATTCGGAAATTTTTTTTATTGATTGATTTAGAAAGACAGAGAGAGAAAGAGAGAGAGAGAGAGAGAGAGAGAACCATTCATTTGTTGTTCCACTTCGTTGTGCATTCACTGGTTGCTTCCCATAAGTATCCTGATTGGGCATTGAACCTGCAACCTTGTCATTTCAGGGTGACTCTCCAACTGACTGAAGTAACTGGCCAGGGCTTCCAGAAAATCTTATTGTTGGTGATCTATCTCCTTTACTTATTTTTGTGCATGCTTTTAAATACTTCATGCATTTTACCAAACTGCCTTTCAAAAAAGTCTCAAAGTATTTATATTCTTTCTTTTTAAGTATAATACAGTTAAGATGTATAACTACATGATTTACTATATATATATATGTGTGTGTGTGTGTGTATATACATACTGTGAAATAATCACTACAATCAAGCTAATGAACATATCTAGTATATATATACATATATATACATATATATATACATACTGTGAAATAATCACTACAATCAAGCTAATGAACATATCTAGTACCTCACATAGGTACCTTTGTTTTTTTTATGAGAGTACTTAAGATCTACCTTCTTAAAAAATTTCAAATGTACAGTACAGTATTGTTACCTTTCATCACCATGCTGTACGTTAGATCTCCAGAACATACTCATCTTGCATAATTGAAGCTTTGCAACCCTTGACCAATACCTTCCCATCCCCCTCCCTTTCCCCCAGCCCCTGGTAACCGCCATTCTACTCTCTGCATCTCTGAGTTTGACTAATGTATGTTCCACATATGAGTGTGATTGCCCTTCCTTTAATCCTCTGAGCACATGGGAGAGTTGGGAGACAGAAGCAGCTGTATAACTCCCTGTGAACAGTGACCAAATGTTCAACCTAACGCCTGTGTGGGAAATGGGCTAAATCCAAACCTCAGCTTTTCCGGAGGACAGCTACAAGTTCAGTAACACCCAATGTGTGAGGAAGAGAGAGGGAGAAGAGGACGGGACAGAGCCGACAGGATGTGGATCAGAGTCTGTTCCATGTCCTGGTCTCAAAGCTCTTCTCATTTCCCATGCAGGAGGAATGCCTGCCCTGATTCATGACATTCCAGTGAGTTACAGATCCCTAAGTCCACACGTGGGCTGTCTCTGATGGGTCGTGTGGAGAAGGTGTTTTCCCTCTGCAGCCCTGAGCAGCTGTGTGCAGGGCAGATTTCAGTGGCTGACTATATGGTAGAGAAATGGAAACAAACGTGAGAAAAATCTCCCTGGCCATGAAACCCGGGGAAGAATAAAGACTGAATAGTGTGGTCAAGTGCGGACTCTGGGTTTGAGTGCCTGGGTTTGAGCCCCAGCTTTGCCCCTTACTAGTGTGTGACTGTGTGTAAGTTGTTTAAACATACTCTGCCTCTCTTTGTTCATTTTAAGAACAAGGATAATAATGCCTACTCATGAAATCATAATAATGAAATGAATTAATAGGTGTAAAGTGCATAGAACCATGTCTTGCACATAATTATTGATCAGTACATACTAGTGGTAATTATGTCATTGTAGAAATTATGATAAAATGGGATCTGGATACCCTTAAGGTAGGACACAAAAGAAGTCAGAGCGCTCACTTTTGGCCATATTAATTCAGAGGTCGGTAGGTCATCTAAATTACATACTAAACAGTTCTACTTGGGCCAACATTTGTGGGAACCTGTGCAGAATTAAAATGTGGGTGACTTGTTCAAAAATTGTTTAGGAATTTCAAGATGATGACAGCAGAACATTAAACAGAATGTGGAACCCTTCTAGGTGAGTGGCCCTGTGTGACTGCACAGGTCCCATGAGGCTGGCCCGGCAAAGTCCGCATGATACACGACATCTGGACCCACAGAACTTGCCCTCCAGCCCTCAGCTTCTGTGTGATCTTTTTTGTTTCACTCAATTTCTATTGGTTTATCTTCTATTGGTAGTGTTCTTGGTGCTCAAATTCATGGTTTAAAACACGTGCTTCCTGGAAATCACCTAAGAGCATTTGAACCCTCTGCCTCTATTTCCTCGTGCTTCCTGCACTCTTTAATTCGCTCTGGCTCTTTTCTCCTAAGCCCCGCCCCATTCAGCACTGCTAGCATCTGCCCTGAAATTTTTTGAGTGGGGTACCAATGGCTTCTTAAATTTCTCTTTAAAGTACCTGTCCCTCTTCAATTGTATTTGTCACTTACAGTTTCACAGGAATGACATTATCCAAAACCTCCCTGGCCTGACTTCAGTAATGCCATCCAAGATTTCTGGGTCTCTCCTCTCCTCTTCTGCTTTTTGACTTCCTATGTATCTTTTGCCTGTTCTTCAACATTTGATAATCCTGGTGGATTTATCTGTGACGTTTGGTCCTTGTTCTCATTCTTTCTCTGCACATATTCCTTCTTGATGATTTCATTCATTCTGATGGCTTCAACCCTCACCAATAAATAAAGAAAGAAAGAAATGCCAATTCTAAAACAAATATGTGTACCCTCCTCTCTGCTGGTTTAGACCTATAATTCCAATACATATTTAGATAACTGTGACTGGAAATTCATAAGGGACCACATTCTCAACACAGTTCAAACTAACTCATGTTTTCCTCATTCCTCATTCTGGTACGGTCCACTCTTACTCTGGTACGACTTAGTAAACTCAGCTAGCAACTCTGGTAATCTTAACCTCTCTGCCTCACCAGCATCCAGTGCGTCTCCAACTTCAACTGACCTTATTGTCAAAATGTCTCTTGACTCTATTCCCTGCTCTCAGTTGCCATTACTACTTTGGGGCCCATCACCAAACAAATCTATCAGTCTACATTTGTGCTGCTTTCACTCCTCATTGGACTCAGTCTCCAGGGTTCACCCTTTCCAGTTATATTTCATACCTACCCTAAAAATGTTTTCTAAAATGTGAATTTATTCAAGATGAGCCCCTTCTTGGGAACCCCTATTATCTGGTAAATAAAGTTAAAATTTCTTTGGAAAGTGCAATAATTTTGATTTTTCTATGTTATTCCAATTTATATGACATATCTCAGCTTAAGCAACTCTATAAACTGTTGTCGTTTTCTTGACTGTGTCACCTTCTCTTATATGACTATGTCCTTGCTCATGCTGTTTCTTATCTCCAGAAATGCCTTTCCCTATATTCTCAACCCAGTAATTCCTGTCTTTCAGGATGCAACTTCTCTGAACCTTCTTCTAAGAAGTATATTTTACTCTCTGTTACACCATAACACTTGACATACACTTCTATTGATTGCAATTACTTGTTTGCCTTCTCCACAATTAGCTCCAATTCTTAGAAGTCAGGTATTCTGCTCTATTCTTCTTCACATCCTCAGCACCTAACACAGGCCCCTGGTCAAGATAAAAACTAAAACAAGGCTTCATGAGTGACTACCCTACATGTAAGGTCAAGGATTTACTAGAAATCTTATAACATTGAGAGAGCTTACTTCATTTTTCTGTTTAGTTATAATAAAATTTGGACCAAGGAGAAAAAAAAGTCAAAAGTTTATAACAAGCATACTGTCCATACAGCCCCTGGAAGTGTTCCAACAGAGATTAGTTAACCCCATAAAGGAGAAATCTGCACTAGGATTGAATGCTTTCTTAAATTTCTTACACATTAACCTGTACAGCCACTCTTTTGGTGCATTAGATATGGCAAAAATATCTCACAAAGAATAGAGCTTGGGGTGTGACTACAGCACTGGTAGCCTCTGTTCTTCTTATCTCCACTTGCTCCTTTGCCCCCACTCACTGAATTTTTTTTTTTTTTTGTATTTTTCTGAAGTTGGAAACCAAGAGGCAGTCAGACAGACTCCCGCATGCGTCTGACAGGAATCCACCCGGCATGCCCACCAGGGGGCGATGCTCTGCCCAAATGGGGCGTTGCTCTGTTGTGACCAGAGCCATTCTAGTGCCTGAGGCAGAGGCCATGGAGCCATCCTCAGCACCTGGGCCAACTTTGCTCCAATGGAGCCTTGGCTGCGGGAGGGGAAGAGAGAGACAGAGAGGAAGGAGAGGGGGAGGGGTGGAGAAGCAGATGGGCGCTTCTCCTGTGTGCCCTGGCCGGGAATCGAACCCGGGACTCTTGCATGCCAGGCCGATGCTCTACCACTGAGCCAACCGGCCAGGGCCTCACTGAATGTTTTGAAGATGTATCTAATGTCTACTCTCGAGTGGCTATCACACTTCTACCATGAAGAGCTTTTGTGATAGAAAGCCGGAAGTACCAGACATTTTTTATCTTTGATCATTAAATTATTGTGTCCGGCTGGTCAGGTTGTTTGTTGAAGCTCCTTCTGGTCACAGTGGCCAAAGTTATAGAAGTCGCCCTCAGACAGATCAGTTAGGTTCCCAGAGAGAACTGTCACTTCCTGCCTTCTGAGACAGCATGGCTTTCCCTTACTAGGTGAGAAAAAGTCAGTGCCTTTGAAGAATGTCTCCATTACTGAAGATACAACCCCGGCTCTATGGTAAGTCAATAATATTTCTGGGTGTCTCTGTATTTTCTCGAATGTTTGTGAGATTTAATGTGTCTCTAGCACTAGAGCTTAGTTTAGAAGGACCAAATCCAGCATATTTGGAGAAAAAGTAAGTTGTTTCTTATACACCTGTCTTTGGGATCGGGAACATCAGACTGGACTAATGATGTGGACAAGGCAATGGTGAATTACTTTTCATACTGTATTTGTATTCTTCTGTAGTGTTTTAAGCAAATTTTAGTTGCTTAAAAAAAAATCAAATGTAAAGCTACTATGAGTCATTCTTATTGCCTAATTACATGTGATAGTAGATGTATTCAAATTTCCTAGTGAAGATCACAGGCCAGCTCCCAAGCTTAAGGTTTTCCATCTGTCAACTAGGAGCAAGACTCTTTCAGGGACTTACATGCAACTATCATTCTGTAATGTCCTGTCAAAGAAGTATGACAAATTTTTGAGGCAACAAAAATCAACTGTATTAAAATTGTGTTTGCTTGGAAATGGAAATGCTTCTGAACAGGCCCTGTTTAGGGGTCAGTAAGAGAATTCATGGAGGAGAATTGTTGACAACAGAAAATAAAAGTAATTTACATAGCACTGTAAACACTGGTGGCTCTAGGCAGTACTGTATTCATACTGCAACAAACAAAGGACCTAGTCTCTGACCCTGAACAATTTTCAATTTATCACTACAAATGCCCTAAGAACTCAGGACAGTGCAGCACAGACTAAGGGTGCATTAACTACCAGGCATTGTCATTGAAATCCTTCTTTAGTGCCAACTTTCCAAGAGGGTTTTAAAGGGAGGAATGTTGGCTGATACTAAATTGGCAAATGAGTCTAGGTCAAAAGAAAAGGTTGTATGAACAAACAAAACATTGCCCTAGAATGAACAGAAAGGCAAAGAGGACTGGGGAAAAAAATCCAAGGAAGGATTGTAGACATTAATGAGATCACAGATGTTGATCAGATGAGAAGCCAAAAGTCCAGGGAAGAATAAGAGAAACCTCTTTTTAATATATGTTGCAATGGAAAGACAGTGAACATCAATTTAAATGTGTAGAACAGAGCTGGCCAACTTTTTCTGCAAAGGACCAGATGGTAAATATTTTTGGCTTTGTAGGCCATGGAGTCTCTATTGCAACCATTCAGCTCTGCTAAAGTTGCAGGAGAGCAGCCATAGATAATCCAAAGCATGGCTGTGTTCCAATAAAACTTTATTGACTAAAACAGGAAGTAGACTGATTTGGCCCATAGAACAAATGTGTAGAAGAACAAGGGAGGAAATAATCAAACTAAATTGATTCACCTCTGCTCTGGTACAGTTGGCTTTGACTTGTAAGTTCTACAGTTATTGTTGAAATCAGTCTTATGCAGGATTCCTGGTAGTTAAGTGAATGATACCAATGACCTTGTTCGAGGGTGACCTAAAATTGTGCAGGCAAATTGCCTGCTTTCTTCTTAATTATGTTTCTCCTTCTGTGGGTACCTCTAACCATCTCTCTCCATTTAAATGCATCCTCTGAAAAATTACAATCTACTCCTCACCATAGCTGAACTTAGGGCACATTTGATACTCTATTTTTGACTGCCATAGAAATAAATTTGAACAAAACTGGCAATGACTTCCTAAGCACAGTAAGAATAGATATCTGGCAGTATAACCATAGACACAAAAAATTACTTCAGCTAAGCCTAGGGTTGTCATTATAAAAATTTAGGCATCTCTTAATTTTATAACTGGAGACTTATGGGTAAGGAGTCTTAATTACAAAAATCATGTATAATTAGTGACAAAGCATTATTAGGACCCAGGTCAATAGATCCCTAAATTAGAACTCTTTTGACCCTGGCCAGCTGGCTCAGTGGTAGGGTATTGACCCAGTGTGGAAATCCCGGGTTCGATTCCCGGTCAGGGCACGGAGGAGAGGTGACTGTCTACTTCGCCCCCATCTCTTCTTTCTCTCTCTTCCCCTCCTGCAGCCATGGCTCAATTGGTTCAAGTGCATGGGGCCTGGGTGTTGAGGATGGGTCTGGAGAGCCTCCGCCTCAGGTGCTAAAACTAGCTTGGTCGTGAGCATGGCCCCAGGTGGGCAGAGTATTGGCCCTAGATGGGGGTCTTTTGGTGAATCTCAGTCGGGGCACATGCAGGAGTCTGTCTCTGTATCTCCCTTCCTCTCACTTAAAAAACAAAAACAAAACCAAAGAACTCTTTTGTCTCATTTGCTGCTACTTTACTTTTGTTGCTACTTTTCAAGGGAATGAAAGTAGTTTTAAATCAGCACAAATAGATTGGTGATCCCAGAAGATGTGGGACAATCTCCAATCTTTTCCTATAGTGAGTAAAAAATGAGATAGACTCGGTCTTGCTTAACATCTGGGCCATGGACCATGCAATTCCTTCTTCCATTCAAATATTATACTACCTTCGCGAAAAGTAGATTGCGTTCCAGCTGAGGAGTTTTCCACTTGTAAAGATAGACATGCACCAGTTCACCCACTGTCCCTCTCTGCCTCGTCATCAGCAAATACCTTTATGCAGCGCTGGTCAGGCTGGGGATGCAGGAAAGCCCAGTGAAAGACAACCCTCCCCTGTGGCTCCAGCCTTGGTATCACCAACTGTGCTAGCTAGCCACAACATGAAGAGATACAACAACACATGTGTTTTTAAGATGAAAATCATTCTGCTCACAAGTGCTCAGCACTGTAGGGACTGCTTTCACTAGACATCATTTTGCCAAACCCTAGTGCTGCTAGTTTAGCTGATGAAATTTAAAGCATTCAAGTCAAATAAATTTGATTACCACCCTTGGATTAAGATAAATCATTTCCCCAATTTTTGGTCTGTTTGCGTTGGCTGAGTTTGAATCCTACAAACTTTGCTTTTGAGAACCACACTAAAGCGGTAGGGCGTGAGCTAACAGGCGGAGATGTGAGAAAGATTGAACTGGAAAATACCTTATCAACAAATGACCATTCAGAATTTTGTTTAATGAATGCTTTAGAACTTGGTATGCTTTTGTAATTGCATTCATTACCTTGGCCTAGGAAGTCCATCCCAAAGAAAATAGAATTGAAGATGAATGACAGGTTTGTGAGGAAAGGACGGTAGTACCAGTAATTCTTCCGCCCCTCCTTCACAGATTCGGTTAGGTTTCCATGAAGTTTACAGGGTCAGAGGTCTGTGTGTGTCCCACCTGGCCAAGCTTCCCCGCTGAGGAAAGAAACTCTAGTCCAGCCCTGCAAGTGCAGCTGAAAGACTCCTCGGGGGTTTGACGTGGGGACCTCTGTGACTTACTTTTAGAATCTGTGGTGTTGTGATCACTCAGGTGTTGCAGATTAGCCAGCAAATATAGCCTAAGTTCTTTGATTCCTTTCAGACCCTGCCGGTACCATCACTGGAGTCAGCCTTACGCAGGCGTCCTGGTAGCGATGTGAATGATACTGATGGTCTGGTTCAAGGCAAACTGCGTGCTTTCTCCTTATCCGTGCATCTCCTTTCGCTACTTCTTCCATCCTGAACGCTGTTGAAATGCATCTTCCAAGAGACCAGCCACTTTCTCTTCCCACTGCTGGGGCAATGCCTCACACACATCCAGTTCGATTCTGCTTTCCTATGTCCAGTTTGCTCTCATGCCTTCAATGATTTCACATGAAGTTATTTGTAATGGAAAATGGTCATTCATCCTGGGGGCAGCTGCACTTACGAAACTGTTTTCTGCAAAGAAATAAAGCTCTATTCAAGCAAGTTGGGGCTGACTTATGAAGGAAGAAATTGGGGTGTGGAAGAGGTTCCCCTTATCCCTCAGGTCATGTCACTTTCCTACTCTCTGCTCAGTATAGAACTCCTCCTGGAGCACGTGGCTGACACTAAGGCTTCTGTGGTTAGAAAACCATTTGGAGAGCATATTGTCATATTGGATCCTATGCAGTCCTTATTTAAAATGGATAAAATATCATGTTCTTTAACTCAGGAATATAGGCAAGCCTGTCCTTGGAAAATTTAATGGAGCAGGTCTCAAAAGGAAATTGAAGCCAATAAGGTGCTCAGTACTGTTGTAGAAGAGCCAGGCCCTGGCTGGTTGGCTCAGTGGTAGAACGTCAGCCTGGCGTGCAGGAGTCCTGGGTTCAATTTCCGGCCAGGACACACAGGAGAAGCACCCATCTGCTTCTCCATCCCTCCCCCTCTCCTTCCTCTCTGTCTCTCTCTTCCCCTCCCGCAGCCGAGGCTCCACTGGAGCAAAATTAGCCCAGGTACTGAGGATGGCTCCATGGCCTCTGCCTCAGGCACTAGAATAGCTCTGGTCACAACAGAGCGACACCCCAGATGAGCAGAGCATCGCCCCCTGGTGGGCATGCCGGGTGGATCCCTGTCGGGCGCATGCGGGAGTCTGTCTGACTTCCTCCCCGTTTCCAACTTCAGAAAAAAAAAAAAAAAAAAAAAAAAAAAAAAAAAAAAAGGAGCCAAATCTGGGTGCTTTAAACTCCTCTTCATGTTCCAAACAAAAAAACAAACAAACAAAAACAAAAAACATGGACAGAAAGCCACACAGAGCCATGACAAGAGATAGATATATTTTTCCCTATGAAAAATAGAACTCCTGAAAACCTTTTTTCCTCAGAAGGGGGAAAACATAAGCTAAAGAATCGAATAAGATGGGCCTTTATTTAGCAACAACGTGCCTTCCTGTGAGCACAGAGCTCACGCAGAAAGAAGCTAAGAATGGACCTGCACAATTATTTCCTGGCAAAGAACCAATCGCATTTGGAGACCTCAGCAGCTGAACGCAGAGTGACAGCTGAGGACTAAAACATGTTACAAAGATCAGAGACATTGCTGAATGCTCCATTTTGAAGTTTGATCCAAAGACCCAATTTATGTCATGTTGATTTTATTGAAGCGAGGAGGTTTGTTCCAAAGGCTCTTTTAAGCTCTAACCTCCTCTTTTGCTCTTTTGGCCTCTGAGCCCCACAGGATTTTCAATAACCCTGGAAGGTATTTGCCCTTCAGAAATGAGTCCAATAGCGCATAGGCGGGTGTCAGGTCCCGCTCCAAGCCAGCTTCCTCCTCCCAGAACCATGGTTACGGGAAGCTAGTCCCTCCACATTCTAACAAGAGAATAGATTTCTCATTCCGCCTGGGGGCTGCTTGGCAGTTCTGTGTTCCTTTTGAAATATCTATGGCTTGCCCAACATGAAAGAAAACAAGGATGACACAGATAAAACCTTGACTACTATCGAGATTTTAAAAGGATCTTAAGGACATGGAAAAATGCAGACAATAAAATAAGGTGCAGTTTGGGGTCAGAGTTGGGCTCTGGAGGGTGACAGCTTGGGTCTGAATAGTTACCTGTGACAACAGACAATTCATTTGTTCCAGTCTCTGCTGCTCACTCTTGAAAAAAAAAGGGAGTATAATTATCTCTACCTCATAGAGCTGTTATAAAGGTTAAATAAGTTTAAAATGCCATATATATATGTGTGTATATATATATGTGTGTGTGTGTGTGTACATATATATATATATATATATATATATATATATATATATGGAAACACCTAACACCTAAGAGGTAATAATATTAAGTGTAAACTGCAAGGTTCAAAACATAAACACAAGAACAGGAGGTAAGAGGCACTCAGAAAACAGCGGTAAGTGACGCAGAGAAGGGTAGTTCCGCTAGGGTGTGGTGTGTGTCTGTTCCGCAGCTCTGTTCAGAACCAATGTGTGAACATGCTGCCATCCCTAAGGAAGCACTAGTTTTCTGTTCCCATTCTGTAGTCCCAATTTGTATTTACACACGTGTTCTTTCAAAGTCTTTTGAAACTGCAAATGAGTATGTTGGCATAAGAAGGTCTTCCCCCTACTCTCCTCATTTCCCACTTCCTCACACTTGGGAGGTGGTGTTCTTCTCCATGGTGTGTGGGGACCACTGGCCAATGTTTGGCTTCTGTGGTTGGCTTCCATCCAGCCCAGTTCAATCCAATTCTTCACATCACATTTTAATACAATACTTTATACCCTTGGGTGTTTTTATTAAATTCAGATGCATTGTTTTTCCTGAGCTTCCCATTGTAATTCTAGGAGTCAGTTTAAAAGATCCAACAGGTATGCCAGGATGCATTCTCACATTTTCAAAAGAACCCAGAAAATTTGGTGGACACCCTAAATTAGCACAACAATTTATAGCCTCTCACAACTGACGCCTTCCCTGTCTTGCTCATTCCATTTCCTCTGCAGGTTCATGCCCCACAATCTGTAGGCTAGCCTCCCTGGAATTTACATCCATTTCTAAGTTCTGTTTGATGAACATCTTTCCTTTGCTATGAACTTGAACCTGAAGAGCATCACTATTTCACATCTCCCATAGAGGACAAAGGCTGCATTCCCACTCAACAATTCCACTGGACAACACGAAGGCTCCATCCTAACCACGTGACCTCCTGGGTCATGACTGTATTTGATAACTTGACTAATGATAACCTGAAGGGTTCATTATCTGTTGATTTGTGGTTGTTGACATAGAGTAATCCCGAAGGCTCTCATTCATTTACTTATCTTCTGGAACCCCTAATTTTACAAAAATGTGCAACCCAATTCTTCAACTTTAGTTTTCACTATTTTCCCCAGTGGGTGGCTATAAAAAAACCCCATCTGATTATGGAGAAATCAGTACTCTTTGGGACGCCTGTCTCGCAGCTAAAATCTACAACCCTCTGATGCTGTGACAAGTTTTCAAGTCGCGGAATCTTTGTTTTCGCCAGGTTGCATGTGGGAAAGCCTGCTGAGCTATGGCACATATTTGCCCCAAGTGAGATTCCTTGTTCAGGGATATCGTAGTAAACCTGATCTCCAAGTAAGCCATGGCCATGCACATATTCTTTCACACACATATTTCTGTTAATGTTAAGCAGTTATTCACGAAACAAGCTGGTACAATTTCTTGGTAAGATTGTTTTACAGGATTCTATCAGCTGTTACAAGAAAAGAACTGAGCTGCAAAAGGGATTCAAGTTGTATCTTATTACTCTTTGTTAGGGAGGGTATTGAATTTAGTTAAAAATCAATCAGCTTGTTTAGAAATTATATTGCAGACAGACAAATGCCAAATGCCAGATGGTGGAGTTGAGTAGAGACCTCATTTGAGTCAATGAAAAGTCCACTCTGACTTAGTATTCTTGTCCTAGAAAATGTTATTTACTTTTGTTTTGTTCTCCACTTAACTGAGTTTTGCTGTTTCATGAAACATAAAAATTCATAATGCACTTTAACTCTAATCTAATTTAAAAGGTTATTTTATATAGATCTAGTCTCGATTCTCACAGCCTCATGAAAACAAAATATTCTTGGTTGACTAATTTCCCTGGTACCATTAGACCTAAGAAATAATGAAGATATACAATGGGCCACTTGTCATTTAAATTAATTTCACTTTTTATTTGTATAAGGTCTTGTAAGAAACTGATTATACCTTAGGAAGATTCCTAGATTATGTGTGTTCCTCCCAACACCACAGAGACACTCTGGTGATTGTATAAAGCTAAATAATACTTCATTATTCTGTCATTACAGAAATCAGAAGGCAGAGATAGTAACACATCAAAATTATTCAGCTTTGTCAGTAAATGAAGTGTTCCTTGTAAGTGGTTTTGTCAAGAAACAAAGCATATTCTATTATGAGTTAGAAACATCAGTATGAATCATATGGCGAGAAATCTACTTTTAAAAATCACTGTAAACTTCCAGGCTCGTCTGGCAGGTGACTGCCACTTAAAAACCCCATTCTCAGGCTGATGAGGGAAGGCCAGGTGGTTCAGGAAAGAAGAAGAGAGTTGCTCTGGGCCTGGCTGGCCTGTGGCCATCCTGCCTTCCGCCTCTGTGTGTCCCTGTCTGGGACACACTCTCTCCTCACAGCCTCTTTGAGCTTCGCCTGTGTCCAGTGGTCCAGCTCAGTTCTTTGGGTGGCCTAGGTCTCTTCTCTTTGAATGAGTGTTCTCCTGGAATCATTGCCTCTCTCCCAGATCGGTATTAATCACACTCAGTTGAACTTTGACAACCTGGCCTGAAGGAATTCTGACATGAATTCCCTTTTGGGAATTCTGGGTGTAAATGCTCATGGGTGGATCAATGTCAACCTCAACTGTATACATACATTCATATACATGCATATGTGTATATATTGTTTCTCCAGAAAATAGAAACGCTGTGTTAAAAACAATGTTGCTGCCATTATTATTGCATTGCCAAGTTCATCAGCAAGATGACTTTATTGTGCTGGAACCCAGGGATGGCCACAATGTAGAGATGTGTTGGGATGTTTGTTGATGTAGCAACCTCTCCCTCATCTGCCCTATCAGCTGTTAACAACTACTGATAAAATTAGATCTTTAGCTGCTTACTGTGTTTTTCTAAAATTTTATTTGTTAAGATAACAAAAATTAAATTGGCCATTTTTTTTTTTTTTGGTATGAGATTCTACACATTTGGACGTGTGTGCAAGTTTAGTGAAGACCATCACAAGGAAGATACTGAGCAGTTCCGTCACTGCAAGAAAACCCTTTGTGCTACCTCTTTGTAGTCATAGCTTCCTCCTTCCTCTAAACCCTAACTTCCCAGATCTGGCCTCTATCACCGTAACTTTGTCTCTTTGAGAAGGTCGTATAAATGGAGTCATACAGTCTGTTACCTTTCACCTAGAACGATGCCTTTGAGATTCATCCAAGTCATTTTATGTATCAAGAAGTCATTCTTTTTCATTACTGTTATTCCATTGTATGGATGCATAGCAGTTTATTTGTTCCTCCATGGAGGATATCTGGGATATTTCCAGTTTGGTGTGACCATGAATTGAGCTGCTATAAACATTGGTGTATAGGTTTTTGTTTGGAGTAAATTTACATTTCTTCTGGGGTTGCTAGGCCATATGTGAAGTGTATATATGTTTTAATTTTTTAAGGAACTGCCTGTTTTCCAGAATGATTGTATCATTTTATATCTCCACCTGCAAAGTATGGGAGATCTTGTTGCTTCACATCCTCACCACCACTTGGTATTACTGATATATATATATATATAATATATATATATATATATTATATATATATATATATATATATATATTTTTTTTTTTTTCACTTTTCCAAAGCTGGAAACGGGGAGAGGCAGTCAGACAGACTCCCGCATGCGCCCGACCAGGATCCACCCGGCATGCCCACCAGGGGCGACGCTCTGCCCACCAGGGGGCGATGCTCCGCCCCGACCAGAGCCAGCCCAGCGCCTGGGGCAGAGGCCAAGGAGCCATCCCCAGCGCCCAGGCCATCCCTGCTCCAATGGAGCCCTGGCTGCGGGAGGGGAAGAGAGAGACAGAGAGGAAGGAGGGGGGGGGGGGTGGAGAAGCAAATGGGCGCTTCTCCCATGTACCCTGGCCGGGAATCGAAACTGGGTCCCCCGCACGCCAGGCCGCCTCTCCGCCGCTGAGCCAACTGGCCAGGGCCGGTATTACTGATATTTTTTAACTTTAGCCATTCTGATGAGTGTGAAGTGACATCTCATTGTGGTATTAATTTGCATGTCCCCAAGGAATAATGGTGATGAGCATCTTTTCATGTGTTTATTTGTCACCCATATAACTTCTTCGAAGAAGTATGTCTTCAAATAATTTTTCAGTTTAAAAAATAAGGTTATATGTTTTCTTATTGCTGAATTTTAAGTTTCTTTATATATCCCGCGTACAAGCCCTTTGTGGATATGTGGTTTGCAAATATTTTTCTCTTAGTCTGTGGCTGTTTTCTCATTCTCTTTGCAGTGTCCATTGCAAAGCAAATGTTTATAATTTTGTGGAATTCCAGTTTATTATTTTCTTCTTTGTAGATTATGCCTTTGGAGTTGTAGCTAAGAAATGGCTGCCTAACCCAATATCATAACATTTTTCTTTTATGTGTTCTTCTAAAATTTTTATAGTTTTGTATTTTACATTTTGGTCTATAATCTACTTTGAATTTTTGAGTTGATTTTTTTTATAAATGTGAGACTATAGTTTAAGATCTTTTTTTTTTCTCATGCAGAAGACCTTTTGCCTTGAGATCACCATGGCCCTCTTAATGTGATACCTTCAATCAGTTAACATATAGAAAACCAGATAGCTAAACTTATATGAATGGCTCATAGGGATGGAGGCTTTGTAAATGGCTATTATGTTTACTCAGCTTGCTTTTTATTTTGGGTGTATTCTAGGTGGTTGGGGTCCTGAGGTGTCACCATAAAGAAAACAAAATCACTTAGGTCAAAGTACTATTTCAGTACACCTTAAAATATATGGTCACTGGAATTAAGTGGACACAGTTTACAAATTGGTTAAAAAAAAGAATAATTTGCATCTCTCTTTCTTTTAGAGGAATCCCTATGACTCACATGTTATTGGTCTATTTATTAATTCAGTTGTTAAGCACCTACTGTGTGCCTAGTACTATTCTAGATGCCTGAAAATCATCAGAGAGTAAAAATAGACAAAAATCATCCCCTCATCAAGCTTTCATTCATGTGGGTAATAAACATGTACTTATGTGTGTAGGACCAGGTGAACAAATATCACTAATTTATATTAATAAGATAGTTGAAGATGTATAAGATGATAAAAAATAACATATACATATATATAAAATAATATACTCTAGTAATAAGGTGATAGTTTAAGGTCTTAATCATATATTTTAAATAAGTCAGTTCTGCTATTTTTAAGGGCTTAAAAAATATGATACAAGTTCCAGGTACTGGAACTTCATTGAGTATTTACTTATTTATTACATATTTATTCCAAGGATATATATGCAAATCACCATGCTGGCTAATAGGGACTTTGCACAATAAATATATCATTCTTCTACTCTGTTTTGGATTTTCCTGTGAGTGTGTGTGTGCGCATGCATGTTAGGAAAACTATGGTACAGATATACGTATGATGCTCTACATGAGTGGTCGAAACAAGTGCGATGAGAATTCAGAGGAAAGAGTTCTGGCTGCTGACGTACAGGCCATGCTTCTCTGGCCCCACGTCAACCACACAATGGTTAATAACAAGCGTCTCACTCCTCATTTCTAAAACATTTTTTTGTATGGAAAGTTCCAAGCATATGCAGTATTAGAGAAAACAGTATGAGAAAAAAAACCCATGTAGCTTTCATTCAACTTCACAATTTTTAACATTAACAGCAAGAATGGTAGAATGAGGCAGCTGTGAGATCAAGTTCTAGCTCCTTACTTGCTGGCCACATGACTGAGATCAAATTACTGACCTGCTCTTAGATTTGGTTTTCTTATCTGCAAAATAGGGTTAATAACGCCACCCACAGTGTGTGTGTGTGAAGATCAGGTAAGATGATGAAAATAACATGCCTGTAACAGGGTCCACTAGAGTAGAGGGACTCCATACACACCTCCTCTGCCCCTGTGGTCCTAGCTGTTTGTTTGTGACACCACAGTTGTTGAGTGCGCTCTCCACTGGACTAGGGCACCTTGAAGGAAGGCTTTGTGTTTCTCATCTGTCTCCACCCTGCATGGCACAAAGTATTCAATCGACACTAAGCCAAATGGGTAAGCAATCAGATAGGATTTCCCAGGAGAGACATTGGAAGATGGTATATGAGGACAGCACTCCAAGAAAGGTATTGGAGCTAGAAAAGTCTAACATGGGCTCACAGAAATGATAAGATCTCACCCGATGGGGTCTAAAAGAAGAGAGTGGAAAGGTGGGTTGAGTCCGTAGCATAGACACTGGTATTTCAATGTTATGTAGATAACAGGGCACCACTGAAGTTTCCTTAGCCAAGTTATTTTTAGTTAATTTGGCTATTGTCCTTGGAAGGACTTAAATCTTTCTGTTAAACCAAGTGATAGGTTGAATTGCATGACCTTATTTGGAAATAGAGTCTTTGCAAATGTAATCAAGTTGGGATCAGGTGATTAAGATGGGTCCTAATCCATTATGACTAGTGTCCTTATAAGAAGAGGGCCATTTGGATGCAGAGAGAGTGGGAGCATGTTGTAAGACACAGAGGCAGAGATTAGAGTGCTGTAGCTGCAACCCAGGGACTGCTAAGGATTGATGAACACCGGAAGCTGGGAAGCGGCAAAGAAGATTCTTCTCCCTTAGTGAGGGTGCATGGCCAAGCCCACACCCCGATGTCAGACTTCTAGACTCTAGAACTGAGTTTTTATTGCTTTAAACTACTCAGTTTATGGCACTTTGTTAGTGGTAACCCTGGGAACTGAAATACAAACCGTTTTGAGTTCTTCCTGGAAATCTCATTGGCATTATCCATCTGCATGACCCATATTTTAGGTACAACCTAAGGATAAATTTTAGCCCCCTTCCGTGTTCCACGTCAACGGGAACCCATGAACTGGAGCAATGGGTCCCGTCCTTCCTGCACTGGGCATAGCTGTGGATGAGTAGCAAGAAAACTACGCAGAGCAGTGGAAATATTAATATATATACTTTTTGGCTCAGAGACAAAAGTAAAATGTAGGAACATCCCTCTGGTTCTCTTGGCTGCCAGAGATCCTTGGGGCTTCGTGAAGCATGTCTAGATGCTGTACTTTTGAGTGAGTAGTTAGCTATGTTTGTGTTGTGACAGCCGGCTGGGGATGCTTTTGGAAGCAAATTTTGATGCTCAGAAAGCAGGAGAGGGTGGGGGAACCCTGCCAGAGGGCTGGGAACCCATCCAGGTCTGTCTGTCTTACCACCCTGGTGCCCCCCCAGCTCTTTTGGGACTCAGATAGTTTCACACTAGTCAGGGCCTCTAGTGAAGAACAGAGTTCACTTCAAAAGGGCTAAAATAAATAGGTAGTGACGAGAGGCCAATCTTTTGTGACCCGATGTGGAAGATCCTATTCATTCCCCTACAACTAACAGCTTGAAGTCAGAGCAGTGCGTCCAGTGGAGTTGACAAAAATAAACAGAACACATGTTGCTGGCTGTGCCTCTTACCCGATGACCACCACCGGGAATGGGACAACCTCCCTGTCAGCTCTCAGAAGAGGAGCTCACATCCCTCATGCATCTGCTCTGGGCATAGGAGCTGGTGCTGCTCACGGTGAAGGGGAGGAGTGGCAGAGGCCAGGGCGCTTTATCGCATGGTCACACTCGCCCCCAAGCCTTGTCCAGTGCTCTGGTCACTGAGGAGGCTCCGAGGAGCTGCTGGATGGTGCCCAACGCCCAGGCATCGGCATGGTTCTTCTGGAACACATGGACCAGGATTGCACCTGAACCCTACTCACTCTTCTCCAGGTTGCGACTTCTGTTTCGTCTCTGACAGCAGGAAGAAGCTCCTTCCCTGATATACGTTAAATGAGTCCCCGGCCCCCAAATTCATACAATTGAACTTTCAGTACCTCAACACATGACCTTATTTGAAAGCAGTGTTGTTGCAGATGTCATTAGCCAAATTAAAAGGAGGTTCACTAAGATGGGCCCTAATGCTATAAGACAGTGTCCTGATAAAAGGGAGAAATTTAGACACAGACATGCTCAGAGGCAGAAAGGTATGTGGAGATGAAGGCAGAGATTAGGGTGCTGGTTCTACAAGCCCAGGAACAGCTGTGATGGTCAGGGAAGCCAGAAGCTAGGGGCGGGGCCTGGAGCACATTTCTCACGGGCCTCAGAAGGACCCAGTCCCGCTGATACCTTGATTTCAGACTTCCAGCTTCTAGGACTGTGAACAAGAACTTGGTCATTTAAGCCACCCAGTGTGTGGTATGTTGCGACAGTAGCCTTAGGATATGAATGCACTCCCCGTTATAAAATATGAAGTCAGACATGGGGAACGAAGAGCTGAAAGTGGGTTTGCACTGCAGTGGAGCAGACCTTGTGAGCTGGGTCCTCAACAGTGGGGTTGCTATGGAGAGATCTGGAAGGCTTCACATGTCCGGACAATGCATGCACATGATGCCACCAACTGGCCTAAGCTGTATCTGTCCCAGCACATCCCTGCCCCCTGCAGGCTTCGACAGCCCCGCAGGGCAGCGCTGATGGGCAAGAGACAAGGAGAGCAAGGACTCCGAGTCATATACACAGAGACGAGACATGACAACCAACTCCTTTTAGATTTAATCAGAGACTTGAAGACAGGAAGCTGCAGACTGTAATTCCCTAAGGGATGATAGATTAGGATTCCAAGTATATCAGTTATTCTAAAAATAAAAGTAAACACGTGAAGGAAATCAATTAATAAACAAAGTAGTCAAGTTTTCATTAAGAGACTGCTGCTTTTCCTGCCTCAGAAACCTCACTTCCTTGGCACAGCCCCTGACTCGGCAGACTGACCCTGGCAGTGATGAATGTGACATTCAAAACTTTGTACCAAAGCCCTTTTTTTTTGTTTCTTCCCTCTTTTGTTTTCTACCTCAATTCTTAATGTTTCTTCCTATAATGTATGTCTTGATGTTAATACAGTACTTAGCAAATTGATGCTTGAGAAAGGATAATTCATCCACAGTTTCCTGTCTCTTGACAGTCCTTTAATTATAGCTTCTTTTAATGTATGTGTCTCAGACCATGAGATAGTCATAAAGTCAGAGGTTACAAAACACCAATTTTTTTAATGAAATTTAATTAGTTGCCACCTTTTTTGAAGAATGAGGTTATACATACATGCACCCCTTTGAGCAGAGCACATGTGCCCTTCCATCTTGCCTTGGTCTCATCCTGTCTGTAGTCCTCTAGACGTCACAAAATTTTGTCACTACGAGGGACAGCTGCCTCTAGGTATGGGTACGGCACAGATGAGTCCCTGCTGTGAAGTTACTCATCTTTTCAATTCTGCTTCCTCTTCTTGTTTCATATTATTTTCCATATAACTTCATAACTATCAAGTTCAATGTAAAAGTGTTCTTGGTGGACAGCAAACTTGGCTAACATTTACGTGAACTGGGTATTAGTAACATAAACTAGAAATGGCTGCTTATGTTAGATTTGGCAGAATAAACAGAAATCTGTAACATTAGTATTGCTTCTCTGGAATCTCTCCAGACCCAGCTATATTAAAACTTTGAGCTTGGGGTGGATGCTTTCCTAACACTGATTAATAAATAAATATTTCTTTCCCTTTTTAAATTACATTTTATGAGCCAGGTCTCTAATGACAGAATTGGGCAGTGGCTGATGCAATAAAAGAAAATAATTAATTTTTACAAACACTTCACAATTTGCAAAGTTTGCAAAGCTCCTTTGTGTGAGTATTGCATTTGGTGTTGGCTGCCTATCACCATCCACATGGCTTTGGCCCTGATGAATTTGGAACCTGAGTGGTAGCAAAAGGAAATAGAGAGAAACCGTGAAATAATCAGCTTCTAATACCGTCTTTGGGAGGGGCAGGAGAATTGTGATGTCCCGAGGAGGGTGTGGGTACCCATATTAAGCTCAGTCTGATTGGGGCGACTGAAGGCATCAGAAGTGGTAGACAGTTTTCAGCCACAGTGATGAGCAGAGGCAAAGGGAACTTAGCACCCGTCCACAGGCAATGCCCGTCTGGTTGAAGCACGCTTCCATGGGCAATGCCCATCTGGTTGAAGCAGGAACCCGCAGACGGCTGAAGTGGTCAGAGACACAAGCTAGAAAAGTTGTCTGAGTCCCAACCCAAAGGTCTGGGGTTCAGAAAAGGACTCCAGTCCAAGTGAAGAACTGAAAAAGTTTAGTTATTCAGTAAATATTTGTTGAAAAAGTGAATGAATAAATCCAGCCCTGCCACTTATCAGCGATGTCATCTTGGGGAAGTTCTTCAAATCCTATGTCAGTGTTTGCCCAAGAAAACCAAGCCATCTCGGGTATTTAGAAAAGGTCTCATACAGGGAGTGAGAGGCTGCAAAAGCAAATACCAGGAAGTCTGGAAATACAGGGATCGTAGGGAACTGACTCCGCCTACAGCCTAACGGGTGATGTGGGCCAGCCTCCCCGAAGGCGCAAGCGGAGCTCCTCCTGCAGCGGGCGGTCCCTGCCGCCCTCGGCTGCCTCGGCCAGAAACGCAGGACAACGCTCCTGCCGCTTTCCACCGTCAGACCCCACAACAGGGCCTCTCCTGGTGGAATCCAACCAGGAGCCTGCTGACCCAAGACTCTGGGAAATCGAGTTTTCAGACATTGTGGACCTGGCTACTGGACGGAGTTTAGAAAAACAAAGCCTGTACTGTCAAACACAGTAGCGCCCACACCTCCCTGGGCTTTCCTGCCTTCATCTGCAAAACGAAAGTGAGACAGCTGACGTCATCAAGTGTTGCGGAGATTTTAGAGGCTTGGAACAGTGTAGGATGGCAGTTACCCATAACCCCAACTTTGGAGCTTGGAGAACTAAGAGGAAAGCAACGTTACATTCCTAAAGACCACTATGGCCTTGCCCAGTAAAGCCACATGGCTAAGAGCACAGATTCTAGAGTCGGGATGCCTAGGCTTCAATCCTGGCCTCGCTGCTGACTAGCTGAGTCTCTTTAGACCAGTTACTTAACCTCCCTTGGCCTCAGTTTTATCAGTTGTTAAATGGGTACAATACTGGTACCTTCCTCATGGGGTTGTTGTATAAATTAAGTAGTTAAGCTAAGTAAAGCATTTAACTATTATTTGGATTCTCACTATGTTGTTTTTCTTAGTCTTTTTATAATTTTGAAGTAGTCTTAGACTTAAAAAGGAGAAGGAGGCCCTGGCCGGTTGGCTCAGTGGTAGAGCGTCGGCCTGGCGTGCAGGAGTCCTGGGTTCGATTCCTGGCCAGGGCACACAGGAGAAGCGCCCATCTGCTTCTCCACACTTCCCCCTCTCCTTCCTCTCTGTCTTTCTCTTCCCCTCCTGCAGTCAAGGCTCCATTGGAACAAAAAGTTAGCCTGGGTGCTGAGGATGGCTCCTTGGCCTCTGCCTCAGGTGCTAGAATGGCTCTGGTTGTAACAGAGTGATGACCAGATGGGCAGAGCATCGCCCCCTGGTAGGCATGCTGGGTGGATCCCGGTCGGGTGCATGCGGGAGTCTGTCTGACTGCCTCCCTGTTTCCGACTTCAGAAAAATACACACACACACACACACAAAAAAAAAAAAAAAAAAAAAGGAGAAGGATTGTAGAATTGGGCACCTAAAACCTGTATAATTATGTCAGCCAGTGCCACCACAACCAATTCAACGAAGGAATTTTTAAAAAGGCTCTAGTCTAGAGACTTCCCATAAGCCCTTCTTCCAGCTGCTCCTGATACTGACATCTTCCACAATCACGGCACAATTCTCCAGCCTGACAGCAACATTGGTTGAATGCTGCGAGCTGATGACAGAATTTACTAGAATTTCACCAGTTTTTTCACCAATGTTGTTTTTTGTTTGTTTGTTTTTAGTTCCAGCAACTAATCTAAAAACCTTCATTTTATTGACTTGTCTGTCTCCTTAGTCTCCTCCAATCTGTGACAGTTCCTTCATCTTTTTTGCCTTTCGTGGTTTGACATATTTCAAGAAAACTGGTTAGCCTGACCAGGTAGTGGTGCAGTGGATAGAGCGTTGGGCTGGGATGTGGAGGACCCAGGTTCGAGACCTTGATGTCACCAGTTTGAGCACAGGCTCATCTGGTTTGTGCAAAGCTCACCAGCTTGGACCCAAGGTCGCTGGCTTGAGCAAGGGGTTACTCGGTGTGCTGAAGGCCCATAGTCAAGGCACATATAAGAAAGCAATCGGCCCTGGCCGGTTGGCTCAGCAGTAGAGCGTTGGCCTGGCATGCAGGGGACCCGGGTTCGATTCCCGGCCAGGGCACATAGGAGAAGCGCCCATTTGCTTCTCCACCCCCTCCTCCTTCCTCTCTGTCTCTCTCTTCCCCTCCCGCAGCCAAGGCTCCATTGGAGCAAAGATGGCCCGGGCGCTGGGGATGGCTTCTTGGCCTCTGCCCCAGGCGCTAGAGTGTCTCTGGTCGCGGCAGAGCGACTCCCCGGAGGGGCAGAGCATCGCCCCCTGGTGGGTAGAGCATTGCCCCTGGTGGGCGTGCCAGGTGGATCTTGGTCGGGCGCATGCGGGAGTCTGTCTGACTGTCTCTCCCCGTTTCCAGCTTCAAAAAAGAAAAAAAAATAAATAAATAAAAAAGAAAGCAAACAATGAACAACTAAGGTATCACAACAAAAAAACTGATGATTGATGCTTCTCATCTCTCTCCGTTCCTGTCTGTTCCTAGCTATCCCTCTCTCTGACTCTCACTTTGTCTCTGTGAAAAAAGAAAATTGGTTAAATATTTTGCAGAGGTTCCTCAGTTTGGCTTTGTCTGATGTTTTCTCATGAAAAGGTTTAGCTTCTGTATTTGGGGAACGAACAACAAAGTTGTGGGCTGCCTCTCTCAGTGCATCCTATCGAAGAAACAGGATGTTACCAATCTTACTACTTAGTGATGCTACCATTAACCCTTGGATGAGGTGAAGTACTTTTATTTATGACTCAAGTATCATATACATTAATATCAAGTACATTAATTACCTGTAATTTCTTATTAAATATCTATTTGCAGAGCATATTACTCTTTCTTTGACGCCTTTGTTTTTCTGGGTTTGGGACAGTAACTAGCTATAAGATGCCGCTTTGGTTAAATCTTCTTATGAATAATTCTAGGTTGAACTAAACTGAGGGTATTTATTACACTAGTTCAGTGTGGCAGAAGGAATCATAAACAACTTTGCTGATGCAAGAACTTGGCATGATAGAGCTTTGAGAGAGCTGTCAGTCACCAAGAGGTCCACTAGCCGGAGGACGCACCCAGGAAGTGTGACATTTAAATCAAGGACCAGGTTAGAAGCCAGGGGTACAAATAAGAAGCAGGTCCCAAATGCCATATTGTACAGCTAGGTGCCAAACTGAGAGCATTGTTAAGAGCTGAAAACCAGGAGACCTGAGAGGACGAGATGGAAATCAGGGCCAGGTGAGCAGAAACTCAAAGTGAGAAGAGCCCCCAGCCAGCAGGAGGGTCACTCTGTCCCTTTCCCCAGACAGAGTCAGTCCCATGGGTGACTCAATCAGACATGCAAATGGCAGCAAGCTGATAGTGACAGGACAAAGTGAGTGCTTTGCAAGTTAGCCCTGGCTTTACTTATGAATGTAAGGCTTTCAGAATGACAACTTCTGGAAACATTGTAGCAGATTTTCCTGGAGGAGAATAAAAAGTGGAGCATCTTTCTTAGAGCAACCTTATTGACCCCTGGGTCTGCTGACATGGATACTTTTCAGCATCCACAGTTTGCCAGCAGATCAGAAGTTGATGAACTCTAAAGAAAGTAGCACTATTGGTGAAAATAGTGTTGCTCAACATCATGGTACTTGACATCGATTACAACCTCCAGATACAAATGATAGTCTCTAAAATGTGTTATCAGGCTATAGAATTAAAACTGTGTTTAAAATTCAAAATGCGAGATAATGGTTTCAGGAGAGCTGAGCATGTAGAAATCAGTCTCTAAAATCTGCAGTCTAGAAATAGATACATGTCCCCTCTGTCCCCTCCATACTGGCACACATAACCCCAAATTTGGTCCCTCACATTTGTAACTCATTTGCATATGTAAGTGCCAGTTGGCAGTATTTTGAATACTTCAGCAGTTCTCCGTGCATTTGTGCATCCCTTTGAGCTGGGGCTGGAAGCCCTGTTTCAAAGTGTTTTGTTTTTCCTGCCATTTCCAAATGAAGTCGTGAGCTTAGGACCTCTTCCAAGAACGTCCAGCATGAATTTATTTTCACTCTTTCCGTGTCCTATATCCCATATCATGCCTTATCTCTGCAAAACTCTAACTCGAGGTCTTGCGATTCTTCCAGGGAGTCCCAAAATGTCTAACAGTGAGTTTTGCCCAATATTTGGGAAGCCATCCGCAGGAAGATGGATGTTTTGGCTTCCGTTAGCATCATGCAGAGCTGGAGAGGAAAGTGAACACGTTGAGAGAACAGTCATCACCACATTCCATTCTCCCTAATCCTCTAGCTCCTTGTCTAGGTTAAATTCTTGTACTGAAATAGATGTTATTTCTTTTCTACTTCTTCCCTTCTTTGCCATCACCATATTTCTTTTCTCTTCCAAGAGTGTATTTCATATTTGATACAATAACGTTTGGTTGAGTGATATACAAGCAAGGTGTTTTTTTTGTTTGTTTGTTTTTTTACCAACAGAAGCGGTCACAACCATGTAGCAGGGGTGTAAGGTGGCAAATGTCTTTGAGTAAGATAATTAAAGGACAAGATGGATTTTTAAATTCATTTTTACTTTAGATCTATTTTTTCTTTGTTAAAGTAGCACCTTATTGGTCACAAATGCCCTGTGTCCAAAGCCACTCACTTGCACTCCTTGGAGGTAATCTTCAGTTTCCCATTATCATTTCACAGATGTTTTATGCCTATACAAGGTGACAATGGAAGGTTAGCATTCAGCACCAAGAAGCAACATTAGCTGATTTGAAAGGAAGCGTTAAATAGTGCCAGCAGATGAACTAGATTTCTTATTCTAAGTGAAGATTCTTTCTATCTGTGCTTTACTATAAGGCATTTTGTATTCAAAAGTCGTGCAATGTGGAGTCTGAGGGCAATTTCAGGATGGGGAGAGAGGGGACAGGCTGGTGATGTTTCAGGGCTCCCGGCGCCTTCCTTATAGTTCTGATCCTTTCATCCAGATGAAGTAAGATGGAGATGGAAACTGAGGGTGGCTGGCTAAATTCTAAATTATCTCTTGAGTTGTCCTGCTACTCGTATGGGAAGGTGCGAGGGACACCCAGCTCTGAGTCTAGGGCATCAGACTGCTCAGCAGACCTTGGATGTTCACATGCATCAATATGTCTGTGACTCTTCTGGGGATCTTGCTAAAATACAGTTGCAACCTGAGATTCAGTCGGTCCTGGGTGCAACCTGAGAGTCTGCATTTGTAACGAATCTCTGGACCACACATGAGTACCTAGGACCTAAAGAGGTCCCACCTCCAGACACCCTGTTTCCACAGCGTAAGGCAGAACCCTGTCTTCCGATGTCCTTCTCTGCCTCAGAAGGTAACGCTGATGTAGGCGGACCTCAAAACACACTGTGTGTGAGAAACTCAGCCCCTATACCTGGAATTATCTTTCCTTACATAACAGAGAGCAGAACAGAACCCCAGAGCAGATGGAGGCTGTTAGGGTAAAGAAAGCTACAGGAGGATGCCCACCCATGGGGGTGGGGGTTGAATCAAGTGCTTATTCTGCAATTCAAACAAAATCTTGCTTCTCACCAGTGAGAAGGCTTTCTTGGAGGAGGGTCACAGGACCACCTTTATATCTCTGCTTTAGGCTTTGGGTTAGTAGTCACTGAGAATATCACTCAACACACTATTCCTTGAAGTTTCTCCTTCTCCATGAGGGTTGGTCCCAGTCATGTAATCTTTAATTTATCCAAATGAAGCCAGAGGAAAGGTCCCAGGGCCCAGAATTCCTTGTAGAATCTCATCCCAGGATGCCCAGATGCACTCACTAATGCCGCTCATTTTGTCTCTGGGCTGAGACTACAGTTTTAAATGTATAATGTGCAAATGCTTGATGGGATTGTGCCCAGATCTTCAACACAGTGCTGACCTCTGTGTGCCTACCAAGGGAGACTGGATCATGTGTGTTTCCATTGTGTGAGAAGCTGATCTCTTTCTGTAAACGCAGGTCCCTCTGGGAGGACTTCCCAGGACATCTCCCTCATGGAAGTCATGGACATACTGCCTGGCTGGGCATCTGCTTCCATGGCTCCATGCAGCAGTGGACAAGGTCCACTGGGTGTGAAGGAAGAAAGGATGGAAGGGGTAGTAAGTGATGAATGTCAACAGGCGTCTTTGTCTCTGATACACTGAAACACCTGCATGAGGACCTCCATGGAGAAATGACTCTCTTTCTCATCGCAGCCTGCCAAGCCCCGGCTGAACAGGGCGAGGGAAGTGGCCCGAGTTGAATTCTCTGTGGCTTTGTGCCCCCTTGTGTTCAGTGTGCTGCCTTTAATCACTGGTTTAACCACACACAAAACCCTTGAAGCAGACAAGGAAGGATGAAGTTCTCCATAACTGTGCACCTGCCGCTGCCCATGTGGGAAGTGAAAGTAACGTACATGCACTCCAACCCACACAACGCAGAATCACCAGCCAAAAACAGCCCCTTGCAAAAGGCCACCGAGACTCCCGTTCAGCCTACACCCTCACACAGGCACAGCAGCTGAGCACCTGGCGCGTGGGACATCACACCGCACCCCGCATGGGCCACCTTGCTCAGCACGGGAGCCCTGACACCTGACCTTAGCCCTTCAGGTCACTGAAGGCTAAGTATTGAGAATTTCTCTCAATTCTCTTGGAAGTGGTAGTAAGGTATTGATGTTATTTTCCAAAGTTGTAAAGATCACACAGCCCACATTATGGGTTGAATTCTGTCCCCCTCCCAAATCATATGTTCACATTCTAACCCAAGTTCCTCAAAATGAAACCTTATTTAGAAATAAGGTCATTGCAGATGTAATTAGTTAAGATGACATGATTAGGATGGGCCCCTAATATGCCTAGTGTCCTTATAAAAAGGAGAAATTTAGACATAGACATGCACATATGGGGAACTCCATGTGAAGATGAAGGCAGATATTGAGGTGATGTTTCTACAAGTCCAGGAATGCCAGAGATAGCCAGCAAACTGCCAGAACAGGGACAGGCGTGCGGAAGGCCCTCCCTCCCAGAGCTCAGAGGAACCAACCCTCCGGTGTCCTAATCCTGGCCTTCCAGCCTCCAAAACTATGACATGATACATTATGTTAAGTCTCAGTTTGTCACCTTGGTTGCAGCAGGCTTGCAGACTAATACAGCCCCTAAGCAGTAGCATGGGGACACACAGTCGTTTTCTGGATCCTTGTCTGTGCCACTAGAGGCTTGTATCAGTGGGAGCTGTGGGTATGAGGACCATGACACTGGCAACATTTCCAAAGCCCATGAGGAGGCATCTTGATCTCCCCTGTCCCCAATTTCAGACCCACTCAGCAACATCAACTTACAAACAACCAGTCCTCCCCATCCCGAGGTCACCTCCATTCCCAAGCTGTATTCTATTCTGCTACTATCGCTGAGCAACAAATTATCCTGAAACATAGCAACACAATGCAACATGCATTTCACTGTATCACATGGATTCCACAGTTCAGGTACGAAGGCAGAGCTCACCTAGGTGATTCTTTTGGTCCCTCTGGCATTTTCCAAAATCCATAGTGGTTCTGTGCTGGCAGGAGGGCTGCCTCAATCACACGTCTGGTACCCTGGTGGGGATGGCTGGAATGTGTGGCTCAGCTGGGACTGATGACTGAAGTCCTGTCACATGCCATCTGCAGCCCAGTGGCTCCGGGTTGTGCGGCCTTCTTGCACGGGCACTGGCTTTGTTCACAATAACGGTCCCAAGAGAGCCAGGTAAAAGTTGCAGAGCCTTTTATGACCTAAACTTAAAAGTCACAAGTACTATTTTTACCACAGTCATGGTCAAAGCTGTCACACAGCCTCACCCAGATTCTAGGGGAGGCTTCAAAGTCCCCGCCCCCTTGAGGGAGAATCAAATAATGTGCGTCCATTAAACAACAACAACAGCAATGACCCTCCACCTTTCCATCTCTTCAGTGGTAAAGAAAATAAGAAAAATATCTTCTCCAGCTTCTACTGTTGTGCTGCTAGGGCTCGGATAGAGATGGCGGACATGAGGGGCTCTCACCACTGCCTATGTGCTTGTTTTATGGCCGGAAATGTGTTCGTGGAGATCACAGTCAGAGCCCATGCGGAGTGTGTCGCTGCAGGCCAGCAATCTCCCAAAAAGCCCAGATGGAGACTAGAAAGGGTTAACAGGACCCTTCACAAGGCTGCAAGCCCCCAGATATGTATTGTCTTAATCTATCATCTTCACGCTCCCGGAATTAGTTAGCAGCCCCCCAAGGACTCTCTCATTCAGTATTTTTTCAAAAGTTGCCCTGAAAGAAGCTGTCACCTGGTCAATGCACTGTCTGCAGGTGGCTCAGTGTCAGGCCGAGTGGTCTGGAAGAGCAGCACTCTGGGGAGAAGTGGGTGCTGCACCACTACCCTGTGTCCTCAGAGCTCACCCGTCTGGGAACACTGGCTCTGTGAACAAAGGGCATGGGAAAGGGGACTCCTGCGGTTCCAGTCTCTCGCCACTTCTCTTGCGCTCTGTCTTGCTTGTGGCCCTAGGCTGTCGGGATTTCCCGGGAAGGTGACTACCTGCAGAAGCCTAAAGCTAATGAAACATTAGATGCAAAGCCTCCTCCCATTTACTTGACACTATAACACAAGGCACAATAGAAAACAGACCAATGCAATTGTTATTTAACCCCAGTATTATAGTTTTTGTGTATCTGTGTGTGCGCATGCACATGAGTGTGTGAGAGAGAGAAGGAGGCAGAGAGAGAGAAAGTAAGTCTTAGATTACCATCTAGGAAGTAAGTTCCTTGGAGATAGGAACTGTATAATGTTTACTTCTGCCTCCACAAACATTTATATTAATGTGTTTAGCACATAGTAGGTACTCACCAAATGTTTGCAGGAAAATGAATGGAAGAAAAGAAGGGTTAGTCCAGCCCACTCTACTATGTTTCATTGCTTCCAGGAATCCCAGCTGGAGACCTTGGTCTTAAGACCAACCTGGACTGAGTGGATTGGTGGCTAGTCTGCTTGGTTAGCTTTGGACATAAGTGATACGGACATGAAGGAAAACTAGACTGCTCATTCATTTTAAGCATGGAGAAATTCTACCAGGTGCTCAGGTTCAGGTGATATTTGAAGTGAGGCAGGGATAGACTATCCATTCTGGGCTTGCCATAAACAAAATGCTGGTCTCTGCGCATTATTCAAAACCCATCATCTATGCCTCCCACACATGCCTGTAATCCCAGCAACCTGCTACTGAGCCTTTGGTGCCAACATCCTACTGACGCTGTTCTCTATGGTGGACTGATGAACTTGACCTCTAGAATTAGTTAAATTTTCCTAGTCTTGATTCTTTTCTACTCTATCGTTCATTATGTAAGTTACAGCTGCTCGAGATCAGAAATCCATCACTTATGGTAGGTCCTGTTGTTCTGATGAAGATCTTGGAGGTTTGCAGTCAGATGAGTAATATAAGGATGTCACCACTTCAGAAACCTTAATGACAAGGTGGTGGCCAAGCTGAATGGGGCAGTGGGCAGGATCGGGAAAGTAGTCAGGAGGCCTTGTAATAATTCAGTTAGGACATAACAAAAGCCAACTGGACCCAAAAGACATTTTGAAGAAGAATAAAACAGTTTTTGAAGAAGTATCAATACTATATGTTGACTAACTAGATAGAGGGGAGAAAAATCAGCTCAGATGGTTTCGAAGGTATTGAGTGGCATCCTTATGAGATTACAGCTCACAGAAACTGACAAGTCTGAAAGGGGATTTGGTTTGGGGGGAAAGATAAGGTTTTGGTTTTCAACATGCTTAACTGGAGGTGTTCCGGATGAGAACTTGTGCTTTGTGGACTATGGGTTAGTGGTGCGTCTCCTCCCCTCCTTCTCTGCCCCAGGAGGAGCCTGGATGGGCAAAGCTATATGCAGAGCCTGTTGTTTGGGGTAAAGGGTCCAGGGAGGAGCAAGTGGTTAGTGCTCTCTCTTCCCCTTTGAATCGTTTCTGCGGAACAGTCCCCTGTGCAGCTGGTGTGGTAAGGCGGCCGCTTGCACTTGTCCAGCTGGGGGGGCATTCCCTTCTATCTTTAAACCCTTTCCCCCTCCACACATACACCTTCCACACCCAGAGAGGAACCAGGGAAGGGCCTTCCAGAAAGAGGAGGAGGCTCACCCTGACTTTTCTTTTCCCCTTCCAGGCCTTAAACTGGATGGACAGTGTTAGTCTTTATATTTTATATGTGGCCCAGAGGCATGTACAAGGTAGATGTCTCAGTCCAAACTTCAGACTGGAAATCACGTTCCTTTGTCTGGGGCTGTAGCAGGAGAGGCCGGTCCACTACAGGGAGGGGGTGGTAGCTGAGGATTTGAACCTGAACTTTTTGTTTTTAATGACTGATGCATAATTCTGCTGCTGCTTCAGAGAATGCGGAGGTAGGAATAGAAAATTGCAGGTGATGCAGAAGACAGCTCTGAGATCCAAAGTAATGATGACGCCGGTGGAGCAGGTGTGGCCACACTTGGCCCTCGAGTATCTGCAAGGTCAAGTTCAGTGGCCTCAGCGGCCCAAGGTAGTGAAGGATCCACCGAACAGCAGGGGTAGTAGTCACTTGAATTTTACTCTGGCAAAGGTGGTGGGCAGTGAGGGAGGGCCCACTCCCCACAGTCTTCCGGCTCCCATTTGTAATGGGCTCCCCAGCCTTCCATGAGTCTGAGGGCCACTGTCCTAGCACAGTGTCACGGCCAGAGTCCAAGTCAGAGACAGTGTGGGGGGACTGGAGCACATCTACTTAATATTAAAATCTGCATCACGCCTGGCCTCTGGTGGCGCAGTGGATAAAGCGTCGACCTGGGAACACTGAGGTTGCCGGTTCAAAACCCTGCACTTGTCTGGTCAAGGCATATATGGGAGTTGATGCTTTCTGCTCCTCCCCCTGTTCTCTCTCTCTCTCTTTCTCTCTCTCTCCCTCCCTCCTCTCTAAAATGAATAAATAAATAAAAAATTAAAATAAAATTAAAATCTGCATCACATGCACTGCCCACAGTATATACTCAGAGGCACTATTGTTTATTTTAATTTATCATAATGTGTAAGTTTTCAGGTAATAACCATTGCAGTGTCTTTGGGAACATGTGGGAAACACAGAAATGGAACAAAGGCTTTAAGAAATGGAACTTAGGTCCTGGCCAGTTGGCTCAGTGGTAGAGCGTCAGCCTGGTGTGCAGAAGTCCCAGGTTCGATTCCCGGCCAGGGCACACAGGAGAGGCACCCATCTGCTTCTCCACCCCTCCCCCTCTCCTTCCTCTCTGTCTCTCTCTTCCCCTCCCGCAGCCAAGGCTCCATTGGAGCAAAGATGGCCCGGGCCCTGGGGATGGCTCCTTGGCCTCTGCCCCAGGCACTAGAGTGGCTCTGGTCGCAACAGAGCGACGCCCCGGAGGGGCAGAGCATCGCCCCCTGGTGGGCGTGCCGGGTAGATCCCGGTCGGGCGCATGCGGGAGTCTGTCTGTCTCTCCCCGTTTCCAGCTTCAGAAAAATACAAAAAAAAAAAAAAAAAAAAAAAGAAAAGGAACTTAGTTGGTTGAAGCTTTTACCTCTTCATGCCGTAACTCCACTGGCTGGCAGAGCACTGAAAACAAGGGCGTGTCTCCTGCCCCTTTGCATTTCAACACCTAATTGATTAATGAGCTCATTAATAAGGTATCAAGACACAGGGTGTGCTGTAAATTTGGTTGGTTCATAAGTTTGGTCTACCCGAATCAGTGTCATGCGGGCTGCCCTAATGTCATCAGAATGGCTGGATTAATCCTCCGGAAAAGACTTTGATACATCTGTAAACTCGCTGCTTATTGGCCCTTTCCTAACTAGCTCTTTCTGCTGCACAGATTTGTCTTATCATCTACAGATAATTTAAATCTCATTATATTTAGATAGAAATTGTTATATCTTTCATTGAAAATCCCCAGTACGTTTTAGGACTCAGAATTGTCACCGATAACATAGAATGTATCATTTTCGTTACAAAGCAGGCAGATTAGATATTAATATCAATATCCTAAAATTGTAGCTCAGAGGAATCTCAAGAGAAAAGAAATCCCTCTAGTACGATATACGTGATGCACACATATATTGCGTGTGTATTTATACGCGCCATTTGTGTGGAAACCACTTTGTCTACTGAGGGAAGTGCCACAGGTATTTAGTTCGCACTCCTTTGCCATGTTTTACTCTTGGGAGAGTTAATTACAAACAATTTAATTAAGATCTCTAACTCATTAATGTTCTAGTAGCTTAGAAAGTTTGGGTTAGCTCAGCAGGTTGCAAAGGTTTAATTTTATCAGTTATCTTCCCATTAACTCATACACCATCAGTACTGTGCTTGTTTTTTATCCTTTTCTGCCTGGGGTACCGACAGAATTTAAAATATCATTAAAACTAAGAATTCAGGGAAGACTCTGTTAGTTGCCACCTGTCCTGATGAGGCTTGGATTTCCATTAGAATCTTTAGAATACAAGATCAAGAATGTCTCAATAACATTCTGTTCCATCAAAACAAACAAACAAAAAACATTTATTTTTATTAGGATTAGAGCAATAACATATGATTTCATTAGCTTTATGGGAAATACAGGTTTTAAAGACAAAAACCTATTCTATAATTCACTAGAAGCTCAAACACTAAAGACATAAGTTTTGCCTAAAAGAATATCACAAAGAATACATATAACATGGGAAAATACAAACCAGGCCTTAAGACAACGTCCTCTATTTATCCTTTCTGAGGATGTTATATATAGACACCATTTATACCTGGATCTCAACTAACACGGACACAGATTGCCTGAAATGGAATAGAGGGCCTGTGAAATTCCAACTTCTTTGTTAAAAGTCAATGCTGATTTTTATATTTTAAAAAGTTGACGGACCTATTTTTTTTTTCCGGGTACAATTGGCTTAGTCAGCAAGGAACAATTAGCTTGTTGATTTAAACAGTAAATAAGGAACAGTAAATGTTGCAGCAAGCTGCTTGGTTTTTTTCCCAAAGAAACTCCGGTCATGAATCTTATATTCTTTTATTTACCATGGTATTCGCTAATAGTTCTCAGCCCCGTCCCACCTTTCTATTCACGGGGCTCTGGAGGACGGACGCCAACCCCCCCCCCCCCCAATGCTGCATCCACTTAAGCAAACACGGGATTCAATATTTGGGATTTTTTTATTCTGAAAAAGTATTAATTGTTTTTCTGAAATTCAGCTTCCACAGGATGTCCTGTATTCTCTCTGGGAACCTGAGGCCCAGGGAACCTGGGTGATGGGTTCACGGCCACGTCGCTGCTTCTGGGGCGCATGCGTCACTAGAACCTGGGTCTCACGGACCATATTATCCCCATTCTGTGAGCCTGTGGCTCCGCATAACTGTCCTGTGAACGCACGACATTAATCTACAGTTTTTACAAGCAAAAAACGTTTTTCTTTTATTTTTGGGATGCCTCATGCATGGAGACTTTTTCTGTTCCACAAAATGACATGATTAAAACTTTAAGATAAAAGCCACATTCAGTTCTCCCGAATGTTCTGTAAAATGGTTATTTTAACACGGAGCATCCAAATTGTTCTTCACTCTGGGATTTTTATAGCCAAGTAATTTGACCATGCATTAAAACTTAAGGAGAATTATAACCAGGGACATTACAATTAGGGGCCAGACTTGCAATGTAAAACTTTGACTCCGGTCATAAAAATATCACATTTCCCCCCTCCTCTCTATTATTTTACCATCAGAAATGAAAGCAGAGGGGTGGTGGCTACTTGGGACAAAATGTACAAACACGGTCTGAGAGGACAGTGTTTTCGCAGCTGAGAAATTGAGATGCAAACGGGCAGCAGCTTGTTTCGGCGGCTGTGGTTTTATAACCTAAAGCTGTGTTTTCTGGCAGGAAAACTCCGAGCCTGGATCAGACGTGTGAAAACATGAGGTCCTCGGCAGGATGCGGGGATATGAGGCTGGTGGTTCCCACAGCCTCGAAGGCCAGGCGCTGAAACAGTGGCTAGTTTAGAAATCTGAATTTAAAAAAAGGCCCTTAAGAACCAGATTCTACAAACGACACCGTAATTTGTTTCTGCACATCATCTCAATGGTTTATCTGGAAGGGAAATGACAAAAGGGCTTACTGACATCACTTTGTGCCTAGGGACTTAGGGCCCAGGAGCGTAGCCAGCGGTGGGCGGAAGGAGCCATCCACGCAATACCCTGCAGTTGGGCTGAGCGGTTCGACACCCGGCTGCGTGGGACGCTTCTACCTGCGGGGCCACGCGCTCAGGCTTCTGGGGCCTCACCGTCTCGTGCGGGAGACACTCTGCGAGCAGGTGAACTACAGGCGGTGTTCCCGTCGGGAGCGAACAAATGTCGTGGAAGCACAAAGGAGGGAGCCCCAAGCTCTGGAGGGCTCGAAGGTTTCTCGAAGATGCTACTTAATTTCCATCTGGAGATATATCCTGAAATATTGGCAACCGAATGAGATAGGATGCCTGGGGTTTGCTTCACCATGATACCAGCACGCGAGAGGGAAAATGAATGCAATAACTTAGCCCTGAGTGGATGGGAGCTGCAGCTGGGTTTGAGTACATGGAGCTTAATTATACATCTTGTCTACTTGATGTATCTGAAAATGGCCAGAACAAAGAGGCAACGTGTGCGGTGTGGAGGTGTGTGCGTGTGTGTGTGTGTGTGTGTGTGTGTGTGTGTGTGAGAGAGAGAGAGAGAGAGAGAGAGAGAGAGAGAGAGAGAGAAAGGGAGAGATTAAGATTCAAAGGCAAGGCAAAGGTGCCTGGGAACAGTAGACTAGCCAGAGAGGACAGCTTGTTTTAAGACACCAATTTGCAAAAATTGAAGAGATTCAGTTCTTGCTGCGTGACCTCAGGAAGACGTGCCACGAGTGGAAGTTCCCAGCGTTACCCCAGCAATCAGTGAGAAGGTCTGTGAAGCGTGTAATGGGACGTTCAGCCAGTCTACCTATCAGGAAGTCCAGTACTGCCCCCTTGAGTTCACCTGCAAAATCTGTTACACCTTAATTGTCACATTCTTAGAGACCTGCTTCCTGGGAGGTAGCCAAGATGGCTCAGGCAACCACCGCTAAACAGACTGATGAATTATCCAGAAAGTTAGAGCGAGCAGACTGCAATTCAGCCTTACTTCTAGGAAATGGCCCCTGAGCCCCTGAGCCGACGTTCCTTTGTTCTCTGTAGTTCAACGCCCCTCGTTGATCAATACGGTCAGTATTTGGCAGTCCCCAGATGTTTGCTGAGCCCTGTGTTGGGTGCACGGAGGACCAGGGGCTCACTGTCCCTGTCTTGGCTGTTTCAAGGTTTGTTGATGATTTCTCAGTCTTGCAGGGGCTGAGCAAGGAAACCATCACCTGTGCATGACCTCTTAGGAAGCGAAGCAAGTGTCCCCTTTTTCAAACATTGCCATTTAGTGACAAAAGAAAGCTGAGTTTGAAACCAGTCCCTCTCTGTCCTTCCTCGGGCTGGGTAATCTCATTTGAATGCAACGAAGTCTGGCAGTTGCAAATGCTAGCTGGCAATAGAAGCGCGTTTTCATTGACTTCCTGGGATTCTTTGCCTCCCTCAAATATTTTGGATACAGAGCACATGGCACGGATTCTTCAGTCGGTGCTAATGATGGGAAGGACCGCATAATGGCGAGCGCGCCCCATCCAGACAGAGAGAAGTCGCGCAGATGAACGCAGCCCATCAAAATGGAGGCCGCTTCCAAGGCTGCCAGACAGGCGACCGCAAGCGGCAGAGACTGTGACATCCAAGTGTCACAGCTCCAAAGTCGGCGGAGTCTGCCAATGAAAGACAATTAGCAAGCACGACTTCTCAATTGTGTTGACAGATGAGGGAGAAAAATCAAATAGATGTGAGGCTGTGTTTATCCTGCTGCAGTGTTTTTGCAATATTATGTCTATTGATTTGCTTTTTGTTCCGAAGTTATTGGGTGGATGGGGCACCGCTCTCTGCCTGTCAACCCCGCAAGCTTGCTTTCACAGCTGCTTGTCAAGTGAGAATTTCTACACAAATCACCCCAACCCGTCTCACAGGGGACATTAGGCCAAAGATACTCTGTTATGATTTAATGAAAAGAAAAAAACAAAACAAAACTGTAGCATGTGGCTCAATTTTCTTTCTTTCTTTTCTTTCTTTTTTTTTTTTTTTTTTTAGTACAATTGGTTATAGCTTTTGAATTCTGTGATGCGGCATAGCCACCATGATTGGTTTTGTGGGTGTTCTACAGTCCAGGAACGTGGGCTGGGTGGGCATGCCCGCTCTCCGCTGTCCTGGCGAACCCTCCTGCTAAAATGCGAGAGGATTGCCCGCTGTGAGCCAGCCACGATTGTCACAGAGGTAGATTTGGGGGGTTGGCTATTTTAATGTTTTCCTCTTGTAGCCCCTGCACATCTGGACTCAGAGGGGGCTCTCCTGCTTCCCAGGGTGGGATGCGGTCCCCAATTAGATCACTCCTCTTAGCAGGACCCCCAAGCCTACCTCATTTTAAATTCTAAACTTGACTGTGGCAGTAGATCTCACTCATGGACCACTTTCAAAGAGCCCTATGTCTACTGGAGAGGAAACACATTTGGAGAACTCAGAACTATATGCTCAAGGCTTTATACACAGCCTCCCATGTCACTTTTTCTTTGGAGAGAGGCCTTACCTAAAGGAATGGCACTATGGCAGGATCTTGGGAAGCGATGATAAGGGAAGAGGGGAAGAATTTGGGACCTCAGGTTTTGAGAGCATCCCACAACTCAAATTTCACACTCTGCTTCCTTCTCCTTTTATGTGTAGCCCCAGTCCGATAAGACAGTACATCTGAATTTCAGAACAAACCCTTACTCCCAACCTCTGTGGTTATTAATTTGTTTGTGAGCACTCCATTAAGGGGGACAGTTGTGGAGTCTCTGGGTTCAGCGTCTCTACATCTCTCTGGAATGGGGGTCAGGCTAGACGAGAGGCTCCAAAAGACAAAACCAGACCTATCTTGGCTGTAAAATGAAACTCCCACATTGTCAATATGGGTAATTTCTTCCTGGTATTACATCCAAGCCCTCGTGTCCGACTCACTCCTGATAGAGAGTTAGGTGCATTTAGGGAGATACATTACTCTTCCGCAAATAACACAGGGACAGTTAAACAAACAGCAAGAAGGCGGCTCAATTTTAAATAAAATTTACTGGCCCAGAATGAATGCCCCTCCTTCAGTAACTGACTTAGTACCAGGGAATTTCTTAGGCACTGGGGATTAGACACATCGATTCTAAAGTTAATTACAATGCATAAACATGTATTTAAAAAGATAATTATTTGACATAAGTTTGGAACTTGACTGAAAATTACTTTCTAAGGGAGACGTTCCTTCTACAGTGTCTCATATGACTTCACATGCAATGAAAAGGCATGTATCACACAGCAAGTGGGAGTCTCTTCTAACTGCGCATTGTTGAAAAACACTAGTGTTTCTAACTCTTTGTTCTGTCTCACATTCTGTTATTTCCCCTCTCTAGAGTCTTCTTCCCCTGCTACCTAAAATGTCATAACTATCATGGGAGAAGACGTGGTCTAGTGCAGTTTTATTAAAATGTCTCACACTTTTTGCAGCCAAATCATCACCAACATATGCTGTTTCCAGCCTGTCCTCTGTTCCAACAGGTTCACAGGGAATGACATCAGTAGCATTGAATGCTTAGCAACTTTTCAAATGCTTTTTTATTCATTTAGACAACTATCCATCTAGTGCTAATTATGTGCACAAGATGCTATAAAAACACAAATCAGTTCCAACTACAGATCCCTGTCCTCAAATGCTGACCATCCAGCTGTGAGTGGACAGTCCCAGGAAACCATTTCTAATCATGCTCTAACAAGAGGCAGGCATTTCAAGAAGTACCAAGGGGTAGAGGCTAATTCATGACAAGGAGCATGCCTCCCATATTCACAGGTTTGGAAGGTTGTGAAGTTTGGCCACATTTAATCCTCCCAGCATGCCTGTGATATAGGTGTTTGCATCTCTATTTCACAGACGTAGAAGCTGAAACCCAGGCAAGTTGAAAGGCTTGTCTAAGCCCCCAAACTGCTTAATGACAGACCCCAAACCTGTAGAGGCCACTTGGGGTGCTGAAAAAGCAGGAGTGTGGAGTCTGACACGACCTAGCTTTAATCTCAGTTCTAATTCTTTTTAGCTGAGCAAGCTCTGCTCTTTCTGTAAAGCTTAGAATATGTACTTCATAAGGCTGTTGTGAGAGTTAAATGAGGTACACGGTGTTTCCCACATCTAAACTATCACTTACTGTAAGTGGTATCATTCTTTTATGTGTCATAAGAGAATAATAATGCCAATCATTCTACAAATACAATCTTATTACTTGGAAGTTGAATTAATTATTTCATCAAAGAACTCTTTTAGACATTTAAACATGGGCTTTCTTTTTTAAATCAAATATGACTCAGGCATACATAAAAGAGAAAATATAATCAAAATGAATGAGTCAGGTATTCCTAGATTTCTTCATATCTGACCTTCCTAATTACTTTTTTGTCTTTTTTTAAAGATTTTTATTTTTCAATTGCACTTTACACTCAATATTATTTGTATGAGTGTCAAGTGTATAGCATAGTGCTTAGACAATCATGTACTTTACAAAATGTTCCTCCTGATATTTCCAGTACCCACCTGGCACCTTACATAATTCTTTTTTTGACTCAGAGTCCTTGGTGTTTATGCTTTTTCTTAAAATAGAAAGATCAAAATTGCTTCATGGAAGAAATGCCCCTAGCTGGAAAGAAAAGATAATCAGAGACACTGAAATGCAGTGGCACATAGCAATTGCTTCAGTGGTCCTTAAACCTCCTCCCCTACAATTACCATCAGCCCCACCAAATCCAATGGGCTTGCTGTGCCAATATAACTTTAAGAAAACCTTTTAGTGGCCCTGGTCAACTGGCTCAGAGGTAGAGCGTCATCCCAGCATGTGAAAGTCCCGGGTTTGATTCCCAATCAAGGCTCACAGGAGAAGTGACCATCTGCTTCTCCACCCCTCCCCGCACCTCTTTCTCTTTCTCTTCCCCTCCCTTAGCCATGGCTCAAATGGTTTGAGCAAAGTTGGCCCCGGGCACTGAGGATAGCTCCATGGCCAGGGCCTCAGGCACTAAAATAGCTCAGTTGTCGAGCAACGGAGCTGTGACCCAGCCAGGCAGAGCATCGCCTGGTAGGGGCTTGCCTGGTGGATCCCGGTTGGGGTGCATATGAGAGTCTGTCTATCTGCCTCCTTGCCTCTCACTTAATAAAAAATAATAATAATAATAAAGAAATAAAAATTAAGAAAACCTCTTAACACCCTTCTTCCAACTCTATTGCCACCTATAGCTCTGGAAATTTAACTCACATTTACAGAAATAAGAATCTATATGGCAAAAACGTATATGATACTTTGAAGTGAGTGGGTAGTACTTGAGAGAAGTGAGAAATCTGAGTTATAGGATTGGAAATCAGGTCAATGTTGGTCCTAAATCTGGCTGTAGTCCTTAATATCTCTGTAATTTTAGATACATTTTTCACCTTTTTGCACCCCAGTTTCCACTTCCACACAATAGGAGATATTTGCTTATCTTAGAGGAGTATTAAATTGAAAGAGAACATGAATTAGTGTATAAAAATGTTTAAAACAGTGAGTGGTTCCCATAAGCACTCAGCAGGACTCACTCTGCTATGTAAACCTATTTAAGTTCCTAGTGGCGAGTGATGAGTCACATACAAGATCTTAGAACAGTGAAACCTGCTTGCTTCCAAGTATCAGCTTCAATGTGTACTATCTACCTGACCTGGTGCAAATGATTTCATCTCTGCTTCAGTTTTGTCATCTGGAAAATGAGGTTACTAAAAGAACCTATTTCACAGTAAAGATTATATGAGTACATTATTTTGAATAATTTGGACATGAGATGAGTTAGTAAGTGCCAAATAAATGTTAGCTATTGTTATTTATCCCAGAGGTATGTGCTGTCTGCAGGGGATTTCTGGAGAAGGCATGGGCCTCACTCAGTCATTCAGATCTATGACAGGCCTGCAGGACTCTGCACTCTGATAAAATGCCAGGAACGAAGCAGGCCATTCAAGCCATTTAGGGAGTTGCTTGTGAGAAGAGTGTTATATAGGTGATTACTTGCTCTACCCATGGGTCAAAATTATCTTGAATCTTACCAGCTTTTCTAGCCAGTGTAATGGGTCTCCCAGAGCCATGGAGAACTGTGAGAGATGAGCACTCAACATGCACCCTGAATTAGAACAGGACTTGCTAGAGGACTCGACTTCCAAGTCCCAACAAGAGTTCTGGACGCAAGAGCCTCCTCCCCAGTCTCTCTCTGGACGGGGTGCTTATTCTCCCCACAGTGAGGAATACAGAAAATACAAACAAAAGTTCATAGAAGGAAGGCAGGGAAGGAGTAGTAAGGGGCCAAGGGGGCTAAATATATGGTGATGGGAAAAGATTTTACTTTGGGTGGTGGGCACGCCATGCAATATACAGGTGATGTATCATAGAATTGTACACTTGAAGGCCCTGGCCGGTTGGCTCAGCGGTAGAGCGTCGGCCTAGCGTGCGGAGGACCCGGGTTCGATTCCCGGCCAGGGCACACAGGAGAAGCGCCCATTTGCTTCTCCACCCCTCCGCCGCGCCTTCCTCTCTGTCTCTCTCTTCCCCTCCCGCAGCCAAGGCTCCATTGGAGCAAAGATGGCCCGGGCGCTGGGGATGGCTCTGTGGCCTCTGCCTCAGGCACTGGAGTGGCTCTGGTCGCGACATGGCGACGCCCAGGATGGGCAGAGCACCGCCCCCTGGTGGGCAGAGCGTCGCCCCTGGTGGGCGTGCCGGGTGGATCCCGGTCGGGCGCATGCGGGAGTCTGTCTGACTGTCTCTCCCCGTTTCCAGCTTCAGAAAAATGAAAAAAAAAAAAAAAAAAAAGAATTGTACACTTGAAACCTGTATAATTTTGTTAAATGTTGCCCCAATAAATTTAATAATAAACGATAGAAGAAAACAGAATCTTCTCCAACAAACTTCCCCTTTCTTATGCTCTGAGTAATTCCTCAGATTTCCATAATATAATGATAAATCTTTATTGGCTCTTCTAAAATTCTAAACTGAAAACCAGGGAATTAATTATGTTGCCCTGTGCTGTGGTTCAAAATGAAAATATGGCTCAATATAGCTGCCATGCCACATTTACCAAAATGGTACATGCTCAGTCATTTTCAATGAGCCATTTGTTTAATTCATCGATATTTTTTTCCCTTTGGTTTGGGTGAAAAGCAAGCTAATCAGTGATGTGGCTCAGATGTTCTGATCCTCCAATATATTATGTTGGTTGCACTCCAGAGGCACATTTGAATTAAAAAGAAAAAAGAGACGCAGAGCAAGTCACTTCTTTCTTAATAGCGTTTGTTCTCTTTTGCATTCAGTCTGATTCTTTTAGCAAGTACAGATCTAAGCGTTTAATTTTACCATCTTCAACTCCCCAGGAAGACAAATGAAAATAGTATCATTTAAAAAAAAAAAATTCAGAAAATGGAGAAAGGAAAACCTTTAAAGTCAAGTTTTAATTTTTCTGTCAAAATGCGGTCTTCCCAATCTGGATGCCAGCTACCTTGGCAGCCTCCAGGTTTGTGACCTACTGGCCCTTCGGTCAATAACTCATTATCCCTCAGATCCTGATATGGTTTGTTTGCGTCTTCAGAGAGAGGACCTTCTACTCCTGTCCACCTAGCCATCTTTCAAGATGCAAATACAATGCTGCTTTCTCTGCAGGAGCTTGTGCAACCTCACCCTTCTCTCCTTCAGGGCAGACCTAGCTTCTCCTCCTCTGTAGTTCATGGGCACTGGGTATCTATGCCTCCGGGAGAGTGTCCAGCCCTTTGTGTGTGACCACTGATCCCTTGACCTCTCCTACTCAAGTGTGCGATTCTCATGGCCTCGTTTATAAATGTTTTTGTCTTTTACTGATGACTTTTGAGAACATACAAGACTCACAAGGGCACTAAACAGATCCTTGTTGAATAAATAGTTACCAAAAGCCTTCCAGGCATATTTATAGAGATGTGCTTATATCACGAATATATATTTATATTATATGGAGAAACGGACAATTGTGAAATTCTCAGCAGTGATGAAGATCTACAATATATTGAAGACATAGTTATGAGAACCAAGGGCGACAGTTATTGATTTATTACTTCTTGGCTCAAAATAGGGTTTTTTGTTTTGTTTTGTTTTTTGCCTGCTCTGCAACAGTGGAGATGAGATTTGTAAATATTTCTCCCCACCAACTGGTAAAGTATTAAGTATTGTCATTAGAGAAGATGCTGAAGGGACACTGGAGGCAATCGGGGTTTCTCCTCCATGTTCTTCTGTGTCTCGCTTGCCAGATCCCTGTAGGGTGCAGTTTCTCCAGCACCCGGTCTCCCCCCTGAAAGGCTGTGCTAGACCCCCGGCATCCAGCAGCTTCCCCCAACACCCTCCGATGCCTTCCCGGCGGGGAGCTCCCAGCAAAGCCAGGCTCAGGAGCAGCCCCTCCCCCCACTCTGTTGGTCATTGACAGTGAACTCTGAGGTGTGGCACCTGTCTGTGGATGGCTTTCCCCAGCCCCCCCCCCCAGGACAGATTTCCAGCAAGTTCTTTCTGGGCGGCACGTCAGCCACACCTGGCTATCCAGAAAGCTACATTCCCTCTCCAGTGAGATCTGAGTCTCAGCCCAGTTTGGCGAGGGGTCTTCTCTGGTGCGATCTCAGTCCTGGGCACAGCGGCTGCTCCTCATACCTGTCGTTCCTGACTTCTCTGTTGTTTTATTAACTCTTATAACCAAGTAAGTCCCTGTTACTCCAACCCTCCTCTGTTGGTTATTCTTTAGAGTACCCTGTCCCTGTTCAAATTACAATGTGGTTTTACCTCTTGATTGGGCCTGGATTGATTGCATTGGATGCCAAGAAAATAGATGAAGAAATTTTTTTTTTTTGAAGTTTTGAGACCAACATCAGTATAGTGACATTTATAGAGTTATTTACCTCTACATTAGATATTTAAAGTTAATGTATGAAATTTTGAATATTAAATTTGGAGTCATCTCTGCTCATATTTATACCAGGCCTGGAAAACTAGAAAGAAAGTAAATTTAGACACTCTCACTTTTGAATTTTTAATAATTTAGATGAGGATTGAATAAAAAAAAAAATCTTCTAATTATTATAAGTAAGCAGCGTGATTATATCTGCAAAGATAAGGTTTAAATATCACCACCCTGCACTCAAATATATCTAATATATTCTACAAGGTAGTTTCTTAATGGGTGTTGATGATGCTATAAACTGATGGGGTGAACTCAACCAAATCTTACAGTCCATTAAAGGGGTTTTTCTAAGGTCCTCTTCTAAGATACAGATCGCCTTTCTAGCTGGATTTACTGCCTCTGCACACATGTTATACTTCTAATGTCTCTAAAGTAATGTTAGTCTGGCATTGAATGGTTAGCTTGGTGGGTTGGAATATCATCCCAAAACAACAAGACTGTGGGTTCGATCCCTGGTCAGGGCACTACAGGAAGCAGTCAAGGAATACACAACAATGAACACATAACTAAGTGGAACAATACATGAATGCTACTCTCTTTCTTTCTCTCCCTTCCTCTCTTTGTCACTCTAAAAGCAATCAATCAAAAAAATAATGTTAGTCCTAGTTTATTACTTCAAATTAGTGGAGTATTGGTGTTTGTTACTTATTTTGTTGCTAATGTTATTCCTCCTAGTGCTCATATGGTGATTTTAAGAATATGGTGGGATAATTGATTATAAATTCTACTGAAATAACAGAGAGAAGAAAAAATTAGTGGGAGTCACCTACAGCCTCTTCTGAGAAATCAGCCACATTAGAAAACTAAATACCGCTTAGATTACATTACTGAGCTTGAGTTTCATATCCAAACCCATTAGTTGCATTAGTGAAGACATCCACAATTATTGAAACCTGCTTAAGGAGCTCATTCGCTGCCAACTGCTACTTTCAAGACTTCCAGGGGAAGTGCCCTCATGACAGGGAACAATTTACCCTTGCGTCGGTGTGGATGATGGCATGTGTTTGGAGTGGCTCATGCTGCTGGACCAAAGCATTATTCGTGAACAGTCTTCATCGTATGTAATTGTCTTGGCTATAAAATTTAGCATGGGCCTGAGTGTGAGTGATACATATTCTTCATTTTAACCTTAGATACAGTAATAACATGCTTTTTGCCAAATTTCACCCTCTCCATCTTCCTAAATCTTCCAGTTAGCTAGCACGTTTTAGGTGCACCACCCCAACTGAAAGTACTTCTGCTCTCTGATCTATTTATGCTCTTTTATACCATCTAGAGTAGGGGTCAGCACACCTTTCTGTAAAGGTCCAGATAGTGAACGCTTTAGACTTAAACAGAATACTGTCTCTGAGATCATCCCTCAGCCCTGCTGTTCTAGTATAAATGCAGCCATAGACAATGTGTAAGCTGATGAACAGGGCTGGGTTCCAACAACATTTTGTTTACAAAAGCAGGCAGCAGGTCAGATTGGGCCCAGAGGCTGTAGCTTGCTGAACCCTTATCTCAACAAACGTCTTCTTTTTGGGGCATACACAAGCCCAGGCATGGAGAGCTTTAGGGGAATCACTCCCCGAGTGTGAACTTGAATCGCCATTTTCTCGCCATTAATCCGTCTGAGGTCTGCAGTGGGTCCCTGCTTCTCTCCTGCCTCTCCTCTAGAAATTGCTCCACTTTACCAAAGAAATGCACACCTCTTATCCATCTTGAATCTTCTTGCCCCGCTGTGTAAAGGGTCAAAAACACTTGTAACATAAAAAAAAAAAGTGTTCCTTTTGGATTACTCACTCCTCAGTGACACTTCTCTGAGATCCAAAGCAAAAAAAGCTGCTCTTAGAAATCTTGAAGATCTTGAAGGATGTTTGTTGTATCAAACACTCAGGGCAAAGCCTTGCACTCTCTCTCTCTTAGATATCATTAAGATAAAATTTAGAAATGAAAAGATTACCATGGGGGATATTCATTAGCATGTTTATTTAAATGTTTTTTTAAAAAATGAAGTTAGATTTTATTTTTCTAACAAAAGCTTGTCCAACTGGCTGATTTGTTTGAGAAAGAGGATTGACAAACTATTTGGCTAGATGGTGAATTTCCACAAATTGAGTGAGCCAAATCTTCAATTCAATATATATTGACAGCTTAAAATATATTGATAAAAATATATTCAAAACATGAAGAGGATATGTAATATACTGCAAAACATCTTTATAAAACTATAAAGATACAATAACCATGTACATGTACATTTAAAGTGCTTAAGGGGATCCATTTTTTTTTAATTAGCAGGCACATTAATAAACTTGAAAGTTTTCTTGTCTAGAAAAATCTTTGAAGATTAATCATATACTACTTCATCATGCCTGTATTTCTGTCTTGAAACTTATTGAAATATTTTATTGTTATGTAATTTTTCTTATGTGTTTGGGTCTTAGCTCTTGAATGGATAGAAGTTTACCTATTCTGCCACTTCCTGGTCCTGAGATCTCATTTCTTAGTTTCCATCTGTGTAGTAACAAATATCTGTTTCCCTCACCACTATGATTAATCTGGTATGTGACCCAAATCTTCACTAAAATGGTCCCCAGAGATTCCCCGGTGGGGGTCCTGTCCCATGGATCATTGTAATGAGAACCTTTTCTTTATGAGGTTCCTTCTGATTCTTCTGTAGCATTTGACACTGTCACCTCCTTTATGGAAATATTTTGTTCTCTTGGTGTCCATTATACTCCACTAAGCTGGTTATTCTGCAAGCCTTTGGACACCCCATTCTATCTTCTCTCTGTCCTCCATCACATCTCTCTCAATGTCTTGTCTTTTGCTCAACTCCCCCACTCCAACTAAGCTTTGACGCCAAAGGATTTCCTCACATCTCCAGCCCTGAAATCTAACTGAACTTCTAACTTGGTCACCCACTGGCATAAACAAATCCAGTGAATCAAAACGTAATTTATCATCTTCCTCCCCAAATAAACTCTTGCTTTTCACTTTCCTGTATTTGTTACAATTGTGTCATTTTTTTCTGGGCTATTGGGCTCACAATCTTAAAGGCATCTCCCTCATCTCCTATGTTTACCAGTACACACCTCTCCATTCCCACCTCCACGCCCCTAGTTCAAGGCCTTCCTTTCGCAAAGGTGAAATGTTTCCGTAGCTTCTACCTGGTAGATTGGATGCATGGAAGGATCACCTGGGAAGCTTTAAACAACAAACAACAACAACAAAAAAACAATGCTCAGGCTATGCCCAATCTGATCATATCAGAAGCGTGCTAGGGGTGGGTTAGTCCATCAGTATTTTTTAATACCTTCCCAAGAAATCCCAGTATGCAGCCAGGACAAGACCTCCAGTCTAGATTCTCCTTTGGCATGCAAGTCATAGGTCGGCTTGTTTAAACGCCCTAAAGGGCAGATGTGATGGACAACTCACTCCAACTTTTTCCATAATTCCTTAGTGACTGAAGTATAAAATAAGCTGTCATCTTGAAAAAGTGTTTTCCTTGTAAATAGTTGTACAAAAAAAAAACACACTGGATATTTTACTTTTTCTTTACTGATCTCTTGTATGCCTCATTCTTCTAACATAACTGCAATTAAATGTCCCGTTTTCTTTGTGATGTCCCGCCTGTGGAGCCCATTGCGAAGCCAGTCACACAATCAACTCTCAGAAGCGATCAACGATAAAAGGATTTTGTACCCAGATTAGAAACAAACAAGCCACAATAACAACAACAAAATACCCAGATCATCTTGAGAAAGCTCAGATTATTCTCTATTTTCAAATCATGATAAAATATTTGACTAAGCACAGATTAAACCCCAAGCTTCTCCTTCTTCTAAAAATGACCACGACATTTTTTTAAAGTTTATTTTCTCCACTCAAGTTGTCTCCTGCTATTCCCTGAAGTTCCAGCCTCCTCTGGAAGGATTTAGAGGCGAAGATGGGGAAGTGCTATAAAAATCTCAGGCCTCACACTGTGCTTAGAATTTAGGACACATGATTTTTTTAGTTCTGAGATCAAGATAGATATTATAATATGGTGCAAATTAGAATGAAGATACTAAATAATTTACGCTAATGCTCTCAGTTATAAAGATAACTGCCTCGCTTTGCAACTGATATAAATTAAGGGAATATATTTAAATGTATATTTTAATCAATCAAGAAGGCTCGTCAGCCCGCTAAGTGTCAGATGCTAATGCATGCTCTCAATGCAACGGCCTGTTTATTAACTAATGAAATGCCAACTGGCTGAGTTGCTGAATTCCGACGCAGAAATGGGGACAGTGTACTCTCTTCTGGTCATTGAGTAGGCTTCACAGTAGAATGTTCACCCTCTACCTCACTGTCAAATACAGTTCATTGCTAAATGACCTGAACCGTCATTTATCCACCATGTGAGGGTCTGTGATGGAGAAAGAGAAGGGAGATGTCAGCGGGAAGCACATACTGCAGACGCTGCCTCAAGGGAACCTGCCCGAGAACTGAGATCCCTGGTTCCCGGATTTTGCCAACGAGCTGCCGCACGCATCGTAGGTGTTTCCGTGCAGGTTTGGGGGATCGAATGGAACGAAGCTGAATGTGCTATCAGGTATCCTGATGAGCTGGAAGAAAGATGTCTTTATCTTGGGCACTGGATAAAAAGCATCTCTAAATCACTGCCAGCCTCCAAAGACACGGAGCACTAACAGAGACGGCGCAGTACAGGTATGGGTCGTGAATGCCGGAGTTGCACGCCGAACCAGCCAATTAGGGAACATTAGCAGCTCTGGGAGCATAAAACTTGGAAGAAAAGGCTTTTGAAAAGAAAGCCCGAAGACTGGAAATTCACAATCAGGACCATTTCCTTACTAATCAAAATCCATTTTTTCCCAGCTTTTTATAATTTTCTCTGCTGGCATTTGTCTCACACATCATGAGCATTGAAAATAAAATCAGCCAGGAAAAGTGGCGGCTCTTCGACGTCGCCAGTGAGTCACTATCAAACTTATTTTCAGGGTCCTCTTGTTTTTCAAATGTGTCTTCTTTATTTTTAAAATTAAACAGGAAAACCTGAAGATGATTCACACCGCATCTAGCCGGCTCCAATAATGTATTTACTGAAGAAAAATTTCCTATCCAAAGCTCTTCCTCAAATGAATTGCCCTTTTCATGATATGTTAATTTCCCCCCAACATCTTAAGATTTCACAAAACACTCTAAAAATGCACTTGACTAGAATGCAATTATGTGCAATGTGGTAGTTACTGAACTTACAGCAAATGTAAATAGCATTTTGGATGGAAAGTAGTTAATAGTTTTTTCAACTGTAACTTTCAAAGCGGACGTGAGCAGAAAAACCTGTTTTTCTCTATGAAGTTTTCTTATCATCTATAACTTTTGAAGTTCTGTTTCTGTCCTTTTATTTGGCATCTTTTGATTCTCTATGCATCCTGAAAAGCTTCCATAGAAAGATCACATCAAACTGAATAGTTTACCTGAAGGGACACCCTTTTTTATGGAATCTGGGGGTAGGGGGGAAATTTAATGGTCATTTGCCCTATTTGATTAAGGGAGATTGGCTTGAATCATGCTAACTTCCAGAGTCCTAAAGTGGCTACTAAATTGGTTTTAAAAATTAAATTGCTTTTTTTAAAGAGTTTTTATTTGGTAAGGCCCCCAAGAAAGAGGACAAGTTGACAATGCCCAAGATGAGTTCCTTAGTTCTTTTAGACTTAGATAAATACCCAACATTAATTTGGTTTTGTGCTGCTAGTGGTTTAACCTGGAGTTATTTACTACATGAAGGAGTAAATCCTGGATTTTTGAAAATCTGAGAGGATTATGTAAATGGACCAACCTCAGTCAGAATGCTCTGCACTCAAATTTACTTCTCTAGATAACTGGTGATAAATCCTCTCACCCCAAAGCAGCATTTCAGCTCAGGAAAATCACGGACTCCCCAAGGAGAAACAAGCACCTCCTTTGTGTCATGTTGATATCGGCAGGAATGATAACGGTTATGTTGACCAGAAGAGGAATTTGAAAAATGCATAATCACGCATGGCCACTCATACAGGCCAGCAGCGCACTGACATTTCTTCTGGGATGGAGCCCCGTGCATTGCCTCTGGATTACTCAACCTCTCTCTAATCCCACTCCAGTAGGACCAAACCTGCTAATGTCTCTATGTAGGTTATAGATGGCACCAAGGGCGGCCAATTGCTTCTTACTGACAAAGTGCTCAATTAATAAGGAGCTGGGTTCTAATCACTGCAAAACCTTTAATCTTTTTTTCCCCTTCTATCCCTTCTATCCCAGGTACTTCCCCTCTCCCCCCCCCAAGGATAAAATTGTGTAAGGTCAAAAAGGAGGCTTTGGTAGAAGTTAGGAAAGCAGAACGATTTTAATTTCATTTCCATGACATCAAAACATTATGTCCATTCTATCTCATTTAATTTTCCATGTTAACCTTGTCTCTTTTACTGCCCACTTAACAAGTTAATATAACATTGCATCGTTGGTGTATTGCATAAAATATTGAACAAATACTTTGAGTACCTAGACTACAGTTACTTTATATTCCAATGTTTCCTCTGGAAAGTAATATACGTATATATATTTTTTAATCTGAGGGAGGAGGGATATATCTAGCAAGTTGTTCCTATTTATAAAATTAAGTGGAATGAATCGTAGAACTAGTGGTATTGACAAAAACTGCAGTTACAGGTTGGAAGTGTCCTTAGAAGTTAGGCCTCTAATCTTCTCACTTTATTGATGAAGAAACCAAGGCCCAAGGAGGGCAAGTCATTTATCAAAGTTACCATCTGAATAGAAGTAGAGCAGGAATTTTAATTTATATCTCAAGTCCTTGACCAGCATATGTGTCCCTTTGTCTCACTGTTTCTTGTAACAGTGATTTGAGGCTATTGGGGATCCTTTAGCACCCTAGTCCCCTGATGTGGAAAAAATAAATAAACGAGGTCTGCTTTGAACTGGAGTACTTCTCTCCACAGTTGTATTTAAGATAGCACTTTATTTTACCCTGAAATAAAAAGAACAAATGCACAATATTACATGGTAACATTTCTAAAGCTCCACTGAATCACTGGAAATTATATAGACGCGACAACATCCATATAGTCTATGCCAATTATCACGCCTCTCTTATGGGATAATTAGGAGATGCTCCCTGAAATATGCTTTTCATTTCCATTCACTGGTAATGACCATGCACTCCTTCAGAGAAGATTTATTTTTCTTCCACCTCTGCTTTTACTAAGCTAAGCACTTATTCTGAGCTCATGCAAATGAAAGGTGTATATTCCATGCAAGAGTGTGTGTGTGTGTTTGTGTAATTAAGATGTGCATATTAACTCTTTAGCTGACACAAGAAGGTACAGCTTCAAAATATTGAAAATTTGCTGCAGAGAACACATCTTCATGTCCTCCATTTCATATAAAAACAAGCGATATTTACAGGAATAATTCTCTATGTAATTACACAATTATTAAAAACATAGTAGTGAAGTAGGAGCTTTTATCAAGTCATTCAAATTAGTGCTATTTCATACTAATCACTATCTACTTGAATGTGTATTGCTTGGATGTGGCTGTGGAAAGCTCATTAAATAAATTTTCTTTAAAATTTAATTACTGGGAACTTCTTTAGATAATAATGATTATGGGTATAATTAGGATCTTTGTTCCTCTTTGTTGTGAGACTAAAAGGTACAAAGACTCAGAGAAAAAGAGATCGAAATTGCATATCCAACACTTAGAGAAGTAGTTGTCACAGGCGTTGCAGAATATTAAAGAGCCCAGTGGAACATCGAGATCGAAGGGTGGAAATTGTAAGGTGGCGTTTAGTTATTCAGTCTTTCATTTCCCCCCCAAATTGTCTAGGTTGTAGTCATGCACGAGAAGTGAGAAACAATGAAAGGCCATTTCTTTTCATGTCTGACTGTAAAATAAATGTTAGAAACTGATTATGTCTTCACTTATAAAGGCTGTAGGATCCCGATCCTTCACTTTGGTAGTTTAATAAGCATGAGACGTGCTGTGTGCTGAATACAATTAGAATATATATGCACTGCCCTTAATGTCTTTTGACTTTTGTAATTCAGAAAAAGGCACCAACACCCTGACCAGTGAAGTTTGCCAGACCTTCTTTTAATAATGGCCCTCAAACTTTTGTACAAATTGAAGGATATAACAAAGACTTTCCTAAGATTATTTCATTTAGAAATGATACTAATTCTGGGTTCAAACACTATAACAATCTCCCAACTCTTCAGCCAAAGACAGTCCCAAAAGCACTGTGTTAGTAAACTGGACATTCTCTACTAGGAAACTCTGGGTTAAGAAATGAATTGTGAGTATGTCGTCAGCTACTTCTGACAGATGTAAAAAGTGAATATGCTTTTACTCATCCTGACCTGATACAAATTATGTTTGTAAAGTATTCAATGCAACTTGTGGTGGCGCAGTGGATAAAGTGTCGACCTGGAATGCTGAGATCGCTGGTTCGAAACCCCGGGCTTGCCTGGTCTAGGCACATACGAGAAGCAACTACTACAAGTTGATGCTTCCCCACTACTTACCACCTTCCTTTTCTCTCTCTCTTCTCTCTGAAATAAAAATTTTAAAAAAGAATGTTTGTAAAGAGCACCTAAAAGAATCCTTTTAAAACAAGTACGTATAGGGCTCAAGAGGAACTCTAGGCCCTTGTTCTCACATGCTAGAGAGCAGGATGAAGAGGTTCCATGTATAAGAGCAAAGCAATGACGTTAGGCAGTCACCTGGCCTAGAGCCTTCACATCCTCGGTCAGTTAGGAACACCATGTTTTAGCTGCTCTTAGGACCTCCATAAAGCATTCCAGCTCTTCTTGTCATCAGAAGGGAATAGAGAACCAAGTGTCACCAAAATATCATTGGCTGTGTGAGAGGGAAATTCACTGATATTTCCATTGCATGAGTTGCTCATGGCACTGAGAGTTATACAGTTTATTTAGGGTCCCTGGAGTCAGGTAGGGTGACTACTACATAGCCTCTTGCTTTCATTTACATGAGAGAGATGTATAGAGATAGAGAATGAGTATGAGGAGCACCACCACCACCACCAGGACAATAGCAACTGAAACAACAGCAATGACTCGGAAGTTTTGTTGCATTTTATCTTTCTTGACACTGGAAAGGCCCTTTTTTTTTCTGTTGAAAATGCGTTTCGTGGACAAGAAATAGAATATGTGGGGTGATTGTCTTTTCCTGGGCCTCATAGGTTCCTACCTACTGTCCACAAGTCTGGAGAGCTCTCCCTTCCCAATGCTCAGTACTAAATTTAGGACTGCTGCATTTATTGACTAAATTCTAAATTTGTATCAGCGAAGACTGTTTGTAGGACACATTCAGCAGGGGAGAGAAATCAGAGCACACTTAGCACTACAGACTATGTACTTTGTATTTACTGGAAGTTTATGAAAATGGATCATAAGTATGTACTCTTTTTTTGTGTACCTTCTTTCACTAAACATAATTGTTTGAGATCCACCCATGTTGTTGGGTTATCATTTCATTCCCTCTTATTGCTGAGTATATTGCATTGTACACAAATACCACAATTTGTATATTCTTTCACTTAGTAATAGACACTGGGTAGTTTCCAAAATTTTGGCTATTGCAAATAAAACTGTTCTGAGCAGTTACATACACATCTTTGTATGGACACAAGTTTTATTTTCTCTTGCATTAACTATCTTAGAATTCAGTGGCTAGGCCCTGGCCGGTTGGCTCAGTGGTAGAGCGTCAGCCTGGCGTGCAGAAGTCTCGGGTTCGATTCCCGGCCAGGGCACACAGGAGAGGCGCCCATCTGCTTCTCCACCCTTCCCCCTCTCCTTCCTCTCTGTCTATCTCTTCCCCTCCCACAGCCGAGGCTCTATTGGAGCAAAAGATGGCCCGGGCACTGGGGATGGCTCCTTGGCCTCTGCCCCAGGCGCCTAGAGTGGCTCTGGTTGCGACAGAGCGATGCCCCGGAGGGGCAGAGAGTCGCCCCCTGGTGGGCGTGCCGGGTGGATCCCTGTTGGCGCATGCAGGAGTCTGTGTGACTGCCTCCCCGTTTCCACCTTCAGAAAAATACAAAAAAAAAAAAAAAAAAAAAAAAAAAAAGAATTCAGTGGCTGAATCATATGGTAGGTGTATGTTTAACTTTTTAAGAAATAGCCAAACTGTTTTCTGAAATGAATGTATGATTTTATGTTCTATTTCTTCCACATCCTTCTTAACACTTGGAGAGGTCAGGTTTTTGTGGGGTTTTTTTTCCCCGAAGTGAGAAGCAGGAAGGCAGAGAGACAGACTCCTGCATGTGCCTGACCAGAATCCGCCTGTCATGTCCACTAGGGGTTGATGCTCTGCCCATCTGGGACATTGCTCCATTACAAACGGAGCCATTCTAGCACCAGAGGTGGAGGCCATGGAGCCATCCTCAGCGCCCAGGCCAACTTTGCTTTAATGGAGCCTTGACTGCAGGAGGGGAAGAGAGAGACAGAGAGGAAGGAGAGGGGGAGGGGTGGAGAAGCAGATGTGTGCTTCTCCTGTGTGCCCTGGCCGGGAATTGAACTCTGGACTTCCACATGCTGGGCCAACGCTCTACTGCTCAGCCACTCTGCCAGGGCCTTGGAGAGATCAGTTTTAAAAATTTAGCTACAAAATGGGTATATAATTGTATCTCACTATAATTTTAATTTGCATTTCCTAGTGACAATGTCATGTATCTTTTCATGTGCATATTTGCGTTCTGTATGTCTTTGGTATCAATGTTTTACCCATTTAAGAAATAGGCTTTTATTATTATTGTTGTTGTTGTTGTTACTGAGTTTGAGAATTCTTTTTACATTATTGGTACAAATCTTTAAGCAGACACATCATTGCAAATATATTTTCTCTTACTCTGTGATTTGTCTTCATTTTCTTTTTTCTTCTTCTTCTTTTCCAAGTGAGAAGAGGGGAGACAGATGGACAGACTCCAGCATGCACCCAACCAGGATCTATCTGGCAACCCCTGTCTGGGGCTGATGCTATGCCCATCTGGGGCCATGCTCGCAATTGAACTATTTTTAGCACCTGAGGCAGAGGCTCCACAGAGTCATCCTCAGTGCCCTGGATGATTGGCTCGAATCAATTGAACCATGGTTATGGGAGGGAAGAGAGAGACAGGGAGAGAAAAAGAGAAGGAGGGGTAGAGAAGCAGATGGTCACTTCTCCTGTGTGCCTTGACAAAGACTCAAACCCTGGTTCATCCACATGCCGGTCAATGCTCTACTACTGAGCCAACCGGCCAGGGCTATCTTTATTTTCTCAATAGTGATTTTTGAAGAACAGAACTTTTTAATTTTGATGAAGTCTAATTTATTAATTTGTTTTCTTATCAATCATACTTTTGGTGTCAAATGTAAGATTTTGCTTAACCCAAGGTCACAGGAATTTCTTTCTGTTTTTTGTTTTTGTTTTTAGAATTGTATCGTATTAGGTATTACATTTAGGTCTATAGTTATTTTTGAATTAAGTTTTACATTGGTGTTAGATATAAATCAAAGTTATTATTATTATTTATTTTGCACTAGGAAATCCAATTGTTCTGGCATCATTTATTAAAAAAAAGAAAAACAACTGTCGTTTTTCCACTAACAACTTTTGCTGCTTTGTTGAGACTTTATGTCAATATAGCATATTGTGTGAGTCTGTTTCTGGCTGCTATTCTGCTCTGTTAGTCTATTTATTTATCTTTAAACCAGTTACCACTCTGTCTTGATTTTTATGGCTTTATAAGTCTTGAAATCAGATAGGACTAATCCTCCAATTATTTTTCTTTCTTAAAGTTGTTTTGGTTTATTGTTTTCTTATTTTTACAGCAAAACTCTAAGTTGAAAGACTTGGCCATATTTTATTCTATGTCTCACTCACTTGGAAATATTTTATTATACACACTAAATATTTAGTTCTATTTTCTCTAGTGATTTTATGTGATTTATGTTTTCCCAGTAAACTTAGAAATAGCCTTTCCTAGTAAACTTAGAAAAAGCCTACGGTCTTTCTCATTCTCTTTGAAATTTGTTCTTGCCATTTGCCAGAATTCTTAGAGAATTTCTGAAGTGTGACAGTTTTCCCCAACTTTAGTTAATCATGAAGTGCTCACATACTGACAACCCAGCCATTCTATATGTTGGGAGGCGTGTTTTTTCCCCATCAAAGTAGAAGAAAGAGGGAAAAAAAAGTTACACACATTAGTGTACAATACGGCAGAAGGTGTTTTTCTGAACTCTAGACAATGGACTCTAATGGATCATTTGTGCTGTATGCTGCAGTCTTTTCAATCCACAACAAGAGAAATCATCTCTGATGATGCTTTACTCAGCCAAGTTCTCCAATCAGCCAAATTATAAATGAAACTTCAAGGAATGAGATTTCAAGAAAGTCTGTTTAGCAGCTTGACTACTGAATGAATAGCACTGTGTAGCAAGCTGGGGAAATTATCCAGAAAGGTGAAAATGTGCACAGGGTTGATTATTCCTGTATTAATGTTGTCTAGTACTTGATCCTTAAATAAGCAGCCTGAGAGCTTCCTTTCTGATGCAGGGATAGTGGGCTTCTGCAACACATCCATTCTGACCCATCAGTTTAAATTCCAAGTAAGACTTATGACCTTGAAGGTTTCCAGAAACTTACAGGTTTGGTAAAGCATCTTTTCACTGTCCTAGTCAGTCCCTCCAGCCACTAAATTGAAATCACTGTAACCAATTCAAGAAAGTGGTTTAGGAGCAGAAAAATTTCCTTTTCATTAAAATCCATATGGAAATGTTAACAGCTAGAATACCAGCTTTGTTCAGAACCAAGACAAAGATTGGTGAACCCAGGTCTTCTATTAATTAATATATGGCAGACACTTTTGGAAGCTTTTTTGAAGGGTGTACTTTGTAGGTGGCTGGTGGAGTGTCCTGATTCTTTTGCTCATCTATAAATCAAGTCTTCATGCTACCACATAGTATAGGAAGTTGGAACCATCATTATCATGGATGTCATTGTATTGTGGCATAAAAAATTGCTTTTTAAAATCTCCCTTTGCACTAAAAGTCTTAAAAGCAAAGACTTTGCATCAAAATATAAACACAAATTTGATAACATTTCTTTTTACTTAACCTTTAGCATGGCTACTGCAAAATTAACCTCTTTAAAAAAAGTGTTTCTTTAACATAAACTCTCTCAGTGGAATAATATTGAGAACATTTATCATCAATGGAATGAAATCTATCTTGGAAGACTTATTGGATATTATTTTCATTTTTAGTAATGGATAATCCATTCATTCAACAAATATTAAGTGAGTACCTATTATGAACCACTGTTTAGGTACTAGACATACAATACTGAACAAAACATCAGAGCAGGCATTCCTCTTCTTATTCTAGATGGTGGAAGCTGTACAAGTTAGAGGTCACTGGTATTCTGACCACGGAGCTGTGGCATGATTTAAAAGTGTTAATTGTCTCAATGACAGTATATGGTATATTGATGTCTTTGTAGCTTTAAATTCTAAGCTCCACAAGGGTAGACTCATAAGAGTTTTTCCACAATTAAATATCTAGTGTTTAACACAGTCTTTATCATCTATTAGGGTTTTTTTCCAATAAATATTGAAAAATATAAGTAAAATTAAGAAAACATCAATATTTCCTGAGATCCTGAGATTTAAAGGAAGAGCTAGGGTTCATGGAAGTTAATATTTTGGTATTTGTAGGTGAGATAAGTGTCAGATAGTCTTTAATTTATCTTGATCACATTTGCTTTTAATTTGTTGATGAAAATCTTTGACATAAAACCAACATTTGGGAAATGAGAGTCAATTGTTGAGTCCTCAGTAGTGAAGTGATGGCTCTTTATTCTTGAGTACTTTCCTGAATAGCAGCTTTTTATTAAAGTACTTTTTACTACAGATGAATTTGACCATGATTATTGATATTGCCTAGGCTAATGCTGTTTGTAAAATCCAGTTGTAGAAAACTCATACCATATTTTAGATGGTGTGTTGGGAAAGAAAAAGCTAAAGATCTTACTTGAGCATTTTTCATCTGGAGATGAATCATAGGCAATTAACAGAAACAATTCTAATTAACTGACATAATTAAAAAACTAATAATGTTTAACATTATTGTTTTATACAATGACATTAACTTTAACAGCCTAGCAACACATCAAGGCCTCATTTCCATAGTCACAGAATATATTATTTATTCTAGGTTTCTCTGGTAACCAGTTTGACAATAGTAACAGCAATGTGGGTTCCTAAATTGTTTTGCCATACAGCTTCATAATTTATGCCATTGGCAGTCATTGTAATGTCTGTCTAATTTTCTTTTAATTATCACCTAATGAAATTTACATTCATTTGGGTAAAACAAATATTCACATTCAACTTTCAATCACCTGTCCATGCTTCCATTTAATTTACTCAAGTTTGATGCCTTTTATTTATATTTTTAATATCAAACAGTGAGAGGAATATTAACATTTATTTTCTGATTAGTGTTTAGGGAAATATTGATTATGTGGTTCTTTCCCTTCTTTGCTTTTAATTTTTCAGTGTGTGAATTTTTTAACCCAAGAAGATACATACTTCCCAGTTTTTTCACATTAAACTCCAAGGAGTTTAAGTGGAATTAATTTAGTAAACTTTAATTGCAGAATAATCTCTGCCTGTTCCCTTATCTCTTGATTTATTACAGGCATTTATTTCTACTTTGAAAAATTCTCATCAGTTTCCCAGGGAATTAATTTAGATTTCTAAAAAGAAAAAAAAATACAAATTGCATCTAAATTCAAATTAAGATGCTAATTACAATAATTATTTCATCACATTATATAGAAACTTTGTACATATGAGCATAGCAATTTTGAGGCAAGAAGTGCTATTTTTTTCACAATGCCAATTCTTGCAACTTTTGAACAGATGAGTCTCCTAGTTTAATTAGTTATATACAAAGACACTGCCCCTCAAATGGAATTATGCTAAATGCCAATCAACTGCTAATTTGAAAAATTGATAACCAAGAGTCTTGATAAGTGAGCTGAGTGCCGATATTAACTCACCAAAGTGAGATGAGCTTGTGATTAGTAAACTACGGGGGTCGGTCATTAACAGTGGTATGCTTTGCACCAGCGAGATCACACTCACGGAGAAAAACTTGTTTGAAAAGTGATTATAACTTTGTTTTATTATTAAAAAGGAGAACACATTAGAAAGAGCATTAGTCTATTCTGCACCTGGGCCCAGATCATGAGGGAGAGGTCCCCGATGGACGCCCGCCCCCCCACCCCCTGAGTCCATAGGCTGCACAGTCAGGGTTTTAATTCTGGGGAAGAAACTGCTGGCCTAGTTGATGAGAGGAATGTGCATCTCAGTATTTGGGGAAGGAAGACTTGTTCTTTAGATTGTGGGAAAAATATCAAGTGTTTTTGACTCTTTTTTTTTTCAGATGTATTCAATTTATTTCTCTTCTTACCTCCTAAGGTAAATGTAGACTTGATACCTACCCACCTATACATGCATTTTGAGTAGTTGACAGATATGTTCTTATATATTCTTGCATGTTTTTTGTAGTATGGGGATAAATGTGTTTTAACTTAACATGTGCATACAATATACAAATTATGGTATTTCTTCACTTAGCCTTTCCTGGAAGGGAAAATCAGATGCTAGACTTGAAATCCACAATTGACCGATGCTAACATTATGAAGCTTGTGTTACTAGGAAGACAGTTGAATTTGAACCCAGAAGAAATGTCAGCTTTTTACTGTCTGTGAGATCCTAAGAAAGAGCTTTTAGTTTTTGATCTTTGGTTTTCTATTTGGTAAAATAGGGATGGATAATAATACCTGCTATTTCAGATTTTCTATGAGATCTAAATGAGATAGTAGAGGTCAAAGTCAGTTGTGAACTATTAAATATTGTACAATTGTGAGATACTGTTATGATTACAGGTATTCTATTCTGGTCTTCACTAAAACATAGAATTAACTTCAATGAAACTTTATCTTTAGAATGTCTGTGTTCATGAATAGATGCTTAAAGTACATATTTTATTAGACTATATATATCTATGATGTATCTGTGAATGTTGAAGACTGTTTTGCAAATATAAATTATATAGACTTCTTAACTTACCAATTCTCAAATTTGAGATTTATTTTCACATGGACTATTTTGCTTCTAAAATTGTACACACTTTTAGTAGCAGATCTCTGGTAGATTTTAACAATCATATTATTAAATATTAATTTTTCCACTCAGTTGATTTTACTGGAGACTGAGACTATACTACTATAACAGTAAGTAATAAGTTAAGTATTATTCCCTGAAATCTCTAAAATATGACATCTGAGGAATCCCACAATGATTTCTAGGTAAATCTTCTGTGGCTCAGATTGAAAATACACTTCTTGATCCTTCAATTTCCAAAATTTTCTTCCAATTTAGACAAGCCCAAAATAGCAAATTTATTTAATGGACAAAATGAACCACTACTTGTTAAAACGGAAGCAAAGACAATGAATAGACTATTCACATCTTGATGACAATGTGAATAATTGTTTTAATATTTTATAAGTCCACAGCAAATTGCATTGTTTAATGCATATTTGTAGATTATATTTCAGGTGCTGCATTACTTGGGCTGTATTCCTTATTATAAGAAGGTCTGGCCTATGGTAGAAAATGCTATTAGAGTTGTCCCTTTTTCTTATACATAACTTGCAATGTTCTTCTTCTCAAGAACATTGTCCATATCAACACTATCCATTGACTCTGAAAGGTGCTTGGGACACATAGGTATGTTATAAGGAGTTCTTCCTCTCAAGATGTTTTTGTTGGCTCTGGGGCAGCATTCTAAGAGATAAAACAAAAATACAAGATAGCTAATAGCCAGTGTAAAGTGAGTGGTAGAAGTGGTTAGCAGACTTTAAAGGACAATTCCTGACCAGGTGGTGGCGCAGGGGGTAGAGCGTCAGCCTGGGATGCTGAGGACCCAGGTTCAAAACCCTGAGGTCGCCAGCTTGGACGTGAGCTCGTCTGGCCTCAGTGCGAGCTCACCAGCTTGAGCTCAGGGTCATCAGCTTGAATGTGGGATCATAAACATGATCCAATGGTCACTGGCTTGACTCCAAGGTTGCTACCTTGAGCAAAAGGTCATTGGCTTGGCTGGAGACCCCCAGACAAGGCACATATGAGAAAGCAGTCAGTGAACAACTAAGGTGCTGCAACTTTGAGTTGATGCTTCTCATCTCTTGCCTTTCCTGCCTGTCTGTTCTTGTCTGTCTGTCTCTCAAAAAAAAAAAAAAAAAAAAAAAAAAAAAAAGAGGAAGATTCCAGGAGAGTTGGTTTTAGGCAGAAAGATAAGTTAGTATTGTAGCATCTCCAGGGCTCCATCTTCGGCAAGTAGCACTTGCTGAAAGTGCAGGCTGCCAGGATGTGAATTCACTGGCACCCTCACTAATGCTGTGAACTTGAGCCACTTACTCTCTCTGTGTCTCAGCTTTTTTAAATCTGTAAACGAGACTAATTATAGTGCCTACTTCCAAAGAGAGTGTTTTATATTATTATTTTAAATCTACATTTTTATCGTTTATTATTATTTTCATCTTCTAGATGAAGAAACTAAGGCCCAGTGAAGGTAAGCCACTTGATAATAATCTGTCTGGGATTTCCACTCCGCTCTCGAGCCCCACACTGCCTTGCTTTTTAGTAACTCTCTCTATGCTAAAATACAGACCATCTCGGGGGAAAAGTGTATTTCAAATTTTAACACAGATGGTAAATGCATCTCTAAGTTATCACTGAGACTTGAATATCTGAAACTCCAAAATAGATGAAACTCCTAATTTAGTTGGGGAAAAAAAATAGGTTTAATATATGGAAGTATACAAGTTGAATTATAATTCATGTTTTGAATATGAATTTACAACCATGACAATAAGAAATATCTAAAGATAGTTCTTGAGAAATTGTCAATTAAGTGGTCTAGCTAATAATTACTACACTAGCGACTATTTATAGACCGAGAGAAAGACACTTCTTCCCTGATTGAGAAATGTGCTGCTGTAACCCAGAGGTTGTTCCAGACTCAATTAGCTTCAGTACTGAGTAACAGACTAACCTGAAATAATAATGATTTAAACAAGTTAGAAGTTTATTTCTTTGTCACTATAAGAACTCATGAGGTCCAGGACTGGTACGGCAGGACATGGTATCAGAGTTTCTTTGATCTTGTTCTGCCATCTGTGGCTTTCATTTGTAGTGATTCTATGGCTCAAAGTGGCTGCTGGAGCTCCGGCTATTAAGTTCCTTTTCCAGCCATTATAAAGGAGAAGAGAGGGAGAAGGAAAAGAAGTGCCTTCTATCTTTAGAGATGCTCCCTAGAAGCTGTACAGACAGCTTCTGCCTCTATGTTATTGGCCAGAAGTTAGCTGCCCGACTCAACTAACTGCAAGGGATGCTGGAAAATACAATCATTTGTGTGTGTTTGAGGGGCAGCTGCATGATCAGATAAAAGGTTTTCTGTTATGGAGGAAGGCGGGGACTGCAATTGGTCATTTATGCCATACAAGCTCATAAATAACCCTTTTAGGCACCATCCCACACACTTTGTGACAGTCACACACTGAAAAGAGTCAGAGGTATGACAAATGAAGACTATGGCTATTTTTATGTGTCTGCTGTAACTTTTTTCTTGTCCTGGCTGATGGCTAAAGGCTTGCTGAAACTAAGTTTCCATATCCACATCCTTACCTCTCCTCCACACTTATAAGCATCAATCACTTGCAGAAGGGGTCTAGATGAGAGCAACAAAATAACTCAAACAAGCTTTTGCACACAATAGACCATGATCCCAGTATTACTGAGAGTGGAACAATGAATCTCTACCTTATTCTCAAAGATTGAGCATGTCCCCACAGTCCTCCTGAGAAAGCTCTATGTTTGCAAAAGAAAAAAGAAAGGTATGCATGCATTTGCCAAGTATTTGCAAAGGGCACATCATAGACCATGCGTAGGGCTCTGGACTGATTATGTGAGCAGGTGGTGGACTAAAATGGGATTCTCTGACCCAAACTTGTACTTGTTGTTTTTGTTTTATTGTTGTTGTACATAGTCTTCAAAGATTTATTTAATCTCTCTAAGAGTCACTTTTCTCTTCTGCAAATGAGAGACCAAAATTAGTACCCTACTCCTTTTCTCACGAGGGAGAAAGCTGATTAGAAGAAAGCTGGGGCAATTATTTGAGCTTTGTGGAGAAATGGATGAGCAATTTCTTATAAATTCCTACAGGGAAGGTTATTATTATTAATCTGTATATATTTTTCTACCTAGAAAGCTCTTCTAATTCATCCCCGCCAACTCATTCTTCAGAATAATTTCACTGACATCCCTCTTGTTAAGTGTGGATGTATTCTGCCTATTCTGACACTATGGAGTTCCTGGCTTTTCCAGGATGTGTTTGTATCTTGAATGAAGTTTCTATGATCCTATCTTGGCCAGCATTTCTTTGAGTGACGCCTTTCCCTCTGATATACTGGATAGTGTGAGTGGTTAAATGCTGAGGCTTCGGGAACATAAAACAACTAGCTTCACACTCTATCCCTGACACTTGCTAATTTTGTAAACTTTAGTACTTTAACTTCTTAAACCCCAATTTCTTCAACTGTAAAGCAAATATAATTAATACGTGTTTCATAGGACTGTTATAAGAACTAAGATGAGGTATATAAGCATCTTAATAGATCCACCTACACAGTAAGCCTAAAAAAATGAATGCTATCATCATTTTAGTAAAATTATCAAATACCGGTTTTCTCCATTGCTGGGTCCTCTGAGACCGAAATATTTGTTGGATAATTAGTTAATAGAAATATTTAGCATTCCTTATGTAGAATGGATAGTAATCGTCAGATCATACAATCTGAAAATGACAAAACCGGAACTTAAATCTGGGCAGTCTGATGCCAGACTTGAGCAACTAGTGACCCCTTTCTGCTCCAGACCACTGAGACTCTTATAAAGTTGCACTTAGACATGTCCACGGACTGTCAAGAGTTTTGTCTCTACAGATGTGCGTGAGGCTCCATCAGGAGTGACAAGGCATCTGTATCTCCTGAACACCTCCATGCACTGGTGGCCTCCAAACCCTGGGCTGTCACTCAAACTTGACCTAACCCTTGGCCCTCAGAACTGGAAGGTGGAGTGAGCAAACCCCGTGGAGAGCTGTGTTTTCTACAACACGCTGAAACAGCTCAGCTCCCCAGCACAAGGTGCCTTCCAGCACTGGTCCAACTCCCTGGCTTAAAATTATCTTTTTCCAAAAAATCCAAGCCATTCCACAGGAAAGTACCTATAAAATAAGCTGGCTTACATGGGGGTGCTTTTTTGACTCACATTATTATCTCCCAAAGCAGAAATAATTGACTTTAATGAAAACCAATCATAAAATCATTACCTTATATGGTCTAGTATGTCATCTAGTCGGAGGGTTGTCATTATTTTATGTTTTGACTTCAACAGGCCATTCTGTAACTTACTAGCAATATTAAAGTAAATAAACATAATTTGCCTAGGAAAAATATCTTAAAGGAGCTTTTCAGTCAATACATGCAAGATACAATTTTATCTTTGGAAAACTCTCAGGGTTTTGTTTTTGTTTGTTTGTTTGTTTTTTGGTGTCACTTAATACAATACCACAATTTGTTAATTATGCATATTCTATTTATGTAAGAGAAAAAAATCAGTTGCTATACAAGGAGTGTGAGTGGGCTTCGAGTCTAGAAAAGTTTGACCAAGAGTCTCCAAGATTTCAGTACCTATGCAACTTGAATGTACAGGAATCATCTGTGGTTCCTATTGAACTGGAGATTTGGATTCAGTTGGTTTGGCTGGAGCTTTGGATCTTCATTTTGAACAAGATAACACAAGATGCTGATGCCACCGGTCCAAGGGCCGTTCTTTGAGTGGTGAAGATCTCACAGCCTTTCTCTCCAAAGATTCCTCACTAAAAATAAATAGCAATTAAGGGGCATGGCCTCCCAATTACAACTTAGATAAATGCTGGCCGTGATTCATGACGTTCTGAGGGTCGAGTTCTGGAAGTCATTAGGAAAACACACGGCAATGTGCACCTTCCCGTGTGTACAGCACATGCGATCAATTAGTGTGGATTGGACCAGGTGTTGCCTGATAGGTGAGTGGCCTGGAGAGTGAGCCTTTGTAGTTATTTCAGGTGTGGGTGTATTCAGTTTTTAAAACAACAAGGATCGAGTCCATGGTTTTCAAGATCCCAAAACTCAGGGGCATATGGTACCTTTGGGTGAGCACATAAATTTTCAAACCTGATAAAGAAAGGAATTCTTGGGTTTAATTAAGAAATTTGTTAAAAGTGAGAGCCCTGTTAGATATTTTGCTTTGATGTTCATTCTTCAACAGAAGTAGGGATTTAGGCATGGCGAAGATCAAGGGGATTACAAAGGCAATGCAAAACATGGAAACAAAGCACTCTCCCCGGGAGCCCGTCAGGACTTTTCTCTGCATTTGCTGTTAACCACTCACTCTGCAGCGTACTGTGTCTGAGCATGATGCATAAGGCCAAGGTCTTAATGTCCAGACGGTTTTTTGGTTCAGAAGAATTAATCTAATTAATGCCTGATCATCATCTTAAAAATGGTAGATACAGGAAACCATGCCTAGATTGTCTGCAAACACAGATGCCAGAAAGCATGCTGCTCTTACACTACTACAGAGAACCAGACCAGAGTGATGGTTTAAGAGCGTGTTTAGAGAAGAGCAAAGTCACATCTCAGTTTGTAATAATGGTTCTTTTCATCGATGTAGAGCTGAAAGCTATTGCAAGTTTCTACTTTTATAACTGGATTTCTAAGGATCTCAGATGGACAAAGAACTTGAGTCATGTTCTGTATGTTCTTTGGAGGATGGACCCAGTGTCTTATAAACCTTATACATTAGGCAATTTATGTGTTGTTGAATCCCTGGTCCGACAAGGTACTTTAAAAACATGAGTGTCATTTTTAAGTGTATTTGGGAAATGTTGCAGACATTATGTTCCTCATCAAGATTCACAAGGCACACCAATCCAGCAAACGTTCTGAGACATCCTGTCATGTAAGGATTCCTGTCTAACTTTATCTTTCCCACTGGGAAGTTATTAATATCCTATATACGGCCCTGGCCGTTTGGCTCAGCGGTAGAGCGTCGGCCTGGCGTGCAGGGGACCCGGGTTCGATTCCCGGCCAGGGCACATAGGAGAAGTGCCCATTTGCTTCTCCACCCCCACCCCCCTCCTTCCTCTCTGTCTCTCTCTTCCCCTCCCGCAGCCAAGGCTCCATTGGAGCAAAGATGGCCCGGGCGCTGGGGATGGCTCCTTGGCCTCTGCCCCAGGCGCTAGAGTGGCTCTGGTCGTGGCAGAGCGACGCCCCGGAGGGGCAGAGCATCACCCCCTGGTGGGCAGAGCGTCGCCCCTGGTGGGCGTGCCGGGTGTATCCCGGTCGGGCGCATGCGGAAGTCTGTCTGACTGTCTCTCCCCGTTTCCAGCTTCAGAAAAATACAAAACAAAAACAAAAACAAAAACAAACAATATCCTATATACAACTTAGAAAATGGGGGTCCTAACCAGGGTTCTAGTTATCAGTGGTGATTTTTATATTATCACCTATCTGTGACTTCTGTTTATTGTTTGATTATAGCCATGTTGTGTGAATTGTATAATGATTGCATATACTTTTAGTGAGATGGGATGACTAGTAGAAAATGTTATGAAATTCTAGCCCTGGCCGGCTGGCTCAGCAGTAGAGCATTGGCCCGATGTATGGAAGTCCTGGGTGTGATTCCCAGGCAGGGCACACAGGTGAAGCGCCCATCTGCTTCTCCACCTTTCCCCCTCTCCTTTCTCTTTATCTCTCTCTTCCCCTCCTGCAGCCAAGGCTCCATTGGAATAAAGTTGGCCCTGGGTGCTGAGGATGGCTCCATGACCTCCACCTCAGGTGCTAGAGTGGCTCCGGTTGCAATGGAGCAACACCCCAGATGGGCAGAGCATCGCCCCCTAGTGGGCATGTCGGGTGGATCTGGTCAGGTGCATGCAGGAGTCTGTCTGACTGCCTTCCCACTTCTCACTTTAGAAAAATAAAAAAAAAAAAAAAAAAAAAAAAGAAAGAAAGAAAAGAAAATGTTATGAAATTCCAAGCTCATTTCAGATCTGTAAATCCAGTGGTAACTTCCCATCTCCAGTCTATGATTATCAAGCTTTAATCTTGTGTGGATGTCACATTTGCTCCTTTGGATAAGAGCCCCTAAGATGAAGTTCTTGAATGAAGGATCAGGAGCCTAGTATAATCCTTTTTATGAAGATGCAATTAATACTCTTATTGATTGATTGACTAAGAATATCTAGAAAATAATGATTACTTATATTATAGGTGTTAATTAAACTGGGTGCTTTGGAAATCACAGAGGAAAATTTTTCTAGCCTGTAAGAATTGACAACATAATTGGAGAGCCTCCCTTGAGAAGTTTAAAAAATTGAAAAGCACGCATACAGTAGAGATGTTTTAGACAGTGGCTATTTAGAGAAGAAAGGTCCTGCATGCTCCTGGAGGGTGCGACAATTTATTTCTCATTTCTTTGCTCAACTTGCAAACCTACTATCTAATTTTGTTGCACTGGATTATATCCTGGCTGTCCTGAGTGGTCAAAGGCAGCTTTCTGGAGGAGAGGGGGATCGGAAACAATTTCATCTGCTGGATACCTGGGCTCAAAAGGCTGTTCTTCATTTATATTGCACAGGCAGCCACATGGCAAGAAGGAATTGGCACAGGGCAAGCAGGAAGGTCAGAAGAAATCATTTAAGAGGATCACCAAGCTCAACCTTGGGAGGCTACAGCACTTGAATATTGAGTTTAGCCCGCAAAAGATACGGGAGCACTCTTTACAGAAAGGTGCCAAACCTCCTATAATTTGGGGATGGCTCCTCATGGTAAAAAATCGCCTTTGTTCAGAATGCTGGGGAAACTTACAGACAGCTAGTTTTGCCTTCTCCTGCAAATAAATGTTACACAGAGCATCCACTTCCATAATTGTCAATCTTGTCCATTTGAAATCTTGCCTTGAGACCCACAAATGATGCTGTAGGTTCTACAGACCTCATATACCCTCCATGGATGGATCTGTCTTGCAGGATTTTTTCTGAAAGATAACAGAAACATTTTCCTTTGTTTCTGTGCATTTAAAGGTATTTTTCATTTTTTACCTACAGCATGTTTGTTTCTCTAACTTGAGACTAATTACAGAAGTGATCTACTGACAGAGACAGTAATAGAGAAGAATGAAGGATCATTCAGGTCCCAGTGAACAACATCTTAACCTATATACTGATTAAAATAATCTGTTACTTAGGGAATAATTGGTTTCTGTCAGTTTTCTTCTGCCCCTTATTCCCATGCAGGTGTTCAAATCCCACTGTCTCCATATATTCATTGTGATGCTCAACACTTTGAAGGTTAATGGACCATGGAGAAGAATCTGATGGATGTGTGGCATGGGAATGCAGGAGAGCAGAGGACGGCAGTGCTGGTGGCATGGCTGTGGTGCCAGCGACTAGGGTACCACGGTGCTTCCAGTATGGGTTCCATCGACTCTCAGCCTCTTATAGCCTCGCTGGCCCCTGTGACTGGCAGTGGAGACTTCCCCAAGCCACTTAACCTCTCTGTGCTTCTGTTCATGCTGCTGAGTTTGGGATGTGGCTGTTTACTAGTTTGTAACCAGCTCTGGGATTCTGGCATGCTGTAAATTGCTTGATATTAACAATAATTGCCTACAGATTTTTCTAACCCATTTAGATGAAGAATCTCTGTAATTTGAGGTTGAATTATACTACGCTAATAGTCAGTCAATGCTGAACAGTATACTTTTATACAACTGAGTTGCCGTACTTTGCCTGCTCAAATCAAGCACATTCCTTTTCATACTTAATGTTCTTTCTGGCTCAGGGTTACCACTGTCATTGTAGGAGAGATCTAAAATCTTCTCGATATAAGTTTTTCTTTGCAAGTCAGTTGGGCCACAGAGCTTTGGAAACCACACATGGGTCTCCCTTCCTGAAAAAGTGACGGACACATTCCTGTATGGGTGTAGGCAGCTGCGGTGAGATGCTGGCGGAATTCTTGTGAACAAAGAAAGCTCTGTGCTAAAATATCGCTTAGGGGAAGAACATGGAGCATGAAGAAATTTGCAGGGATCTACTGAAAGGAGAGGATGTCCGAACTAAATTTCAACCAAGAATAATGTAAAGAAAACTAACTTGTTTAGGACATGGAAACTAGAGAGACAGCAGAGAGTGAAAAGGACTTACTAGAAATGGAAGTGACCCAATCCAGGTTTCTGACCTGCCTTGAAGGGCATGTGGTAGATGATAGTGAGGTAGGGGCTGCTGGGAAGGGATTTTTGGCAAAATGTCTAATATCTCCCCTTTGGCCAAGAAATTAGTCAACCAAGAGGAGTTTATTATAAAACTAGTGAAAACAACAACAACCCTGAGGCATAAAAGCAGTACAAATCACTGTCTCTGACCTTGAGAAACTTACAATTTAGTTAATGAAACAAGATAATCACCCTTGCTAAGTTCCGCCTTCAGTTGGGAATCCGTGGATCTCACAAAGACGTGCACATTGAATGAAGAGCAGGCTCATCTGGAAGAACCTGCAGCAGAGTCTCCAGAAGGTGAAATGTCATCCCCAGGGGTTCGGGGACTTCAGTTCATCACTATATACCCAGCATCTGGAAGAGTTCTTGCCATGGAACAGATGATCAACAAGTATTTGTCAAATGAATGGATTAATGAATGAAAATGAAAGAAAGCATGTGGGTCTAGCAAATATGAATCTTAGCCACTTGCTGGATTTCCATCCCATCTCTAACTTTCCATGAAACTCTGCTTGTGAGCAAAGTCCAGGGTTTCTCTGTGTCACTTTACTGAGTTGATTAGTATGCATCCTGCCGGCCATCTCACCTGGGCCAGGTAAACTCTCCAATCTCGGAGTTACACAGTGCACTGTAGGTCACAGGGTTCTGTATGATTCAGGCATAAACAAAGTCCCCACTCAGGCTGCACTTGACCTCTGCCATGAAGTATGACTTGCACCCAGGACATCACTAAACTCAGGGCCCCAAACTAGAACAAAAGCCACGTTTCAAAGTTCAATTCTTTTTTGTTTTTTTTTAAGTAGACTGACTGTGTCCCGTATAATGACCTGTGCCAGTGATTTCTTTTTAAACAAAAACATACACCAAAAAAACCCCAAAACAAAACAAAAAAACAAACAAACAAACAAAAAAAACATACACCAGGGACAACTGAAAACTAGAATTTACAACATTACATATAATTATAGCATAATAAGGTGGATAGGCCACATGTGGCTCTCACTCTCCGTAAGTCAAACACAGACACATCTTTCCGCTGCTAGGAAAGTCTTTCTTGCCTGTGTGTTTCAATATAAGAGGGTTGTAAAACCGTTCAAAGAACTATATAGATACCAAATCTCCTTAGTAAGACCACAGTGGTAGGTAGGTATATTTTTTAACACATGTACACAATGATTTATCATTTTATTCTCTGATAGAAACAAAGTAATGATTTTTTCAAAAAATTTGGAAAATATAGGGAAGCAAAAAGAAAAAATAAAAGGCACTCAAAAGTTCATAATTTTTAAGTAGCTACTACTCCTTTGATCTCTTGCTTTCCAGTCTTTTCCTTACAAATGTCTTGATTAATAGTGTATTTTTATGAGCAAATATAGTATATGTTTTTCAGAGCCTGAAATGTTTAACATAAGGTAAACATTTTATCCTGTTATTAAATATTTTTCACCAATTGTGTCAATCAACATGTAGTCTAAATAAACTGACTCGTAGCACAAGAAAACCAGTTTATACTTCCACTTGAAGTGCTAAAGAATACTCAGCATTTTTAAACCTACAAGCATTAAAATTTCATTTTAAACAAATAAAAATGGGAGCCTTTTTAACTTTTAGACAATAGCTCTATGAATACTGAAGATTTAAAAATTTTTATGTGCCTATTGGGCACATAAAAAATTAGCATTTACAAGTTACTTGCCCTTTATATAGGTTGGTGAGGGAAGAGAGTGAGAAGTTTTATGTGTTCTTACGGGTTGGTAAAACCTATTGCTATAAAAGAATAATAAACTTTTCTCTATCATTTATTATAAATATTTTCCTCAGTTTGATGTTTGGCTTTTTTTCTGGTCATTTTTAGTGGTAGAAATGTAATATTCTTATGTGTTCAAATCTCAGGGATTTGGAAAGGTCCACAAATGGGAATGCATAAATAAATAAATACTTCTAATCGGGACATTCCTAAAATAGTTTGGACCCGGGAGTGCGTCTGTGTGTGTACGCAGGTGACTGCTGGTCTGGCCCAGCCTCACCCGGGCGGCCTCCAAGAGGGTGGCTGGGTTTCAAATGCATGTAATGCTATCGCTTTAAGGAAAGCTGCCAGGCAGGGTAGGCACCCTTTCTGCTGCTCAGAGGTGGCTAACATGACGAAGGACCCAGTCAGAGAGCGAGTTGCTTAAAATAAAGCGAGAGGAAGACTTGGGAGAGCTGGAACACTGTGATGAGCCCAGTTTCAGTGTGAGCACCGTGGCGATGCCTGTCTGGGTTCGCTGAGCAGCCTTCCCGTAGCAGTCCAGGATTCATTGCATTTCATTAGAGGAGCCATTCAAGCACCCCGGTTTGGATCAGGAACCGGCTTCCTAAACCTGCAGGAAGCTCATTTGCCCCTGCTGAGGCCCCAGCCTGCTTTCTCATGAGAAGGTAGAGACAGAGATGGCTCCCTTACAAGCCTCGGCAGAGACATCTGCACACATCCCCTGATCATATGTATGTGCGCACACACACACACACACATATGACTTGTGCCGGAGGAACACGAGGATATCCCAGGATCCGCCATCTCGAGCAGCCTTGACATTCTCTGTTTTCTGTTTGATTTGGGTCTGTTTCAAGGCTACTTCACTGCTCCTCTCATCTGTTAAAAATACTGCTCTGGGCGCACTCGTAACAGCGTCTCCGAGGCAGTGCGCGCTGGAACTTAGAGCAGAGCCTCAGTTCTCTCAACGGCCAGCGGCAGGGCAAGTCGAGGGCTGATTGCAACACTGTTAAAGAATCCCAGATGGCATCTATAGGTTCGGAACCAAGTTAATGGAGGGGGGAAATACCCATGTAATCTGAAGCCTTTACAATGAAAGCCGTAAGGTCTGTTCTTCGGCTGAGGTTCTCCTGGGCCCAGAAACCAGAACTGCAAGCGATTCTTGGATCCCCCAATGTCAGAAGGGACCAGAAGCCCGCAGGCAGCGGGGAGAGGCCGGCTAAGCGATGCTGAGCTGTGGGAAGGCGGCATCCAGTGGGAGAATGGGGGGAGGTGATTGGGTGAGTCTACGATGCAGGTAACAAAAGCCGTGAAGCCAGTTAGAGCACGCGGTGTCTAGAGAGGACAGTGGCAAGAAGTGGGTGACAGCCAAGACAGGCAACTCATGTGTCCCAGCATGCCAGGAACCGGGGAGGAGATGCTTCTGAGAAGTCCAGACAGGTGGACCCCGTTCAGGGTGAGAGAGTTTATAAAATTAGTAACTGGAGCAGGCCCCGCCCCTGGGTCCCTGGCTGGAATGTGGAATAAGCCACGCCTCCCTTGGGAGGAGCCCTGGGCAGATAGAGTCCTCAAGCAGGGACCCAGGCACAGGGGCAAAGGTGAGATTCCCCTCAGAGACAGCACACAAAGAGAGCCACGGCCCTACCGCTGAGTATGGGTGGGCGACTCCACGCAGGGGTCCACTCAGGCCCCTCGGCACGTCTTAGGTTCTGGTTCTTCGTGTTCATCTCACTAACTATAGAACTGGTCTCACACCTCCACGGTGCGGTGCTGTCTGTGGAAGAGTCCAGCTGGGCCAAGTGCATATCCATGTAGTAGTTATAGCCAAGTTACGCTATTTCTAGGGGGTTGAGGTGGAAAGTACTGAATGACTACTCTTTTACTAATTTTCAATGCCCGGCAGATTTATGTGTGCGTGCGTGTGTGTGTGTGTGTGTGTGTGTGTGTGTTTTAAATTGAACTTTCATGTAAGTTGATTAAATATTTCCAATTGAAATGACCAAATTGGAAATCTATAGGCAAGATAAGAAGCCGGGGAGTAGGAATCTAGAGCCCAGTGTGGACTAGAGGAACATGAAGGTTGACTTTCTTATGTTTTAAAGGGTATATACTGTGTTGGTTTTGAACCCGTCTCTTCTTTCCTCCGGTCTGCCCGTCGTGTTACGGTGCACGTTTCCCTCAGTGGAGCTGTGTAGTGCGAGTTGCCTGTACCGGAGAGGGTCAGCACGTTTCCCTCAGTGGAGCCGTGTAGTGCGCGTTGCCTGTACCGGAGAGGGTCAGCACGTTTCCCTCAGTGGAGCCGTGTAGTGCGCGTTGCCTGTACCGGAGAGGGTCAGCACGTTTCCCTCAGTGGAGCCGTGTAGTGCGCGTTGCCTGTACCGGAGAGGGTCAGCACGTTTCCCTCAGTGGAGCCGTGTAGTGCGCGTTGCCTGTACCGGAGAGGGTCAGCACGTTTCCCTCAGTGGAGCCGTGTAGTGCGCGTTGCCTGTACCGGAGAGGGTCAGCACGTTTCCCTCAGTGGAGCCGTGTAGTGCGCGTTGCCTGTACCGGAGAGGGTCAGCACGTTTCCCTCAGTGGAGCCGTGTAGTGCGCGTTGCCTGTACCGGAGAGGGTCAGCACGTTTCCCTCAGTGGAGCCGTGTAGTGCGCGTTGCCTGTACTGGAGAGGGTCAGCACGTTTCCCTCAGTGGAGCCGTGTAGTGCGCGTTGCCTGTACTGGAGAGGGTCAGCACGTTTCCCTCAGTGGAGCCGTGTAGTGCTCGTTGCCTGTACCGGAGAGGGTCAGGAAAACAGACACAGTGGTACTGTGGTTAATACGGTGCACGTTTCCCTCAGTGGAGCTGTGTAGTGCGCGTTGTCTGTACTGGAGAGGGTCAGCACGTTTCCCTCAGTGGAGCTGTGTAGTGCGCGTTGCCTGTACCGGAGAGGGTCAGCACGTTTCCCTCAGTGGAGCTGTGTAGTGCGCGTTGTCTGTACTGGAGAGGGTCAGCACGTTTCACTCAGTGGAGCGGTGTAGTGCGCGTTGCCTGTACCGGAGAGGGTCAGGAAAACAGGGACAGTGGCACTGTGGTTAAGCCACAGGAACCAGTTCTGTCCCGGGGAATATGGGCTCTGCTTTGTGGGATAAACGGCTGGTGCACGGACTGATGGAGGGCAAGGGGCATGAGCACTGTGACAGACGCCCTTCGCTGAGCACTTAGAACAGACCACTCTTTGTGCGAAAGGGTTCTCGTGCATTGTTTCCTTACACCCCGCAGACATGGGTATGTTTCCTTACCAGCCATATTCACTTGCAGATGAAGAAAGGAAATCTTGCTCTAATAAGAAACATCCCCGAGACCACACAAATAAATGGTAAAATTCACACACAGATTTCTCCAACTGGGAAGTGTGCTGCACCGTGTGCCGCAGCACGTCGTCTTGGTGGGGTAGAATTTGTTGTGTGTAATGTCAGGCTCAGCCTGATTGATCTATGGCTGTTCTCAAAGTACAGGGTTACGAGTCTTCTCAGCACAGTCAGGATCCTTGATTTGAATTCCCAACCTTCAACCGATTCATCCTTTGCCTGCGTGAAATTAGTAAGATGGCTACATTAACATTTCTCTTAATGCTCTTTTTTAAAGAGTACATTTTTAAGCACGGAAATAATGCATTTAAATGTGCTCTATAAAATGTGTGTTTGTTTATAATAGACCAAGAAAATTGCAAATGCGAAAGTACAAATTGTTTTTAGACATGAACAATTTTTTGTACTGATAGTACTTATAATGGCCTAAAACACACAGTTTAGTGTATAGGCCCTGAGAAATGCATTTTTAAATGTTGACTTGTAATGTAGGTATATCGAAAAATTCTTATAAATTGCAAATATATCCTAGTTACTACCCATTTCTTGAATTAGGATAATATCTACCTCGTTTTATTAGCCAACACAGAGCAATTCACACACACATAATTTATAAGTAGGAGGCAAGATGGAAAGTAAACGTACAGAATGGTAAGTCTGTTATTTCAAAAGACAAACACCTTTGTTTTATGTACGTGAACAGTTGTGCTTGGTGTTTTACCTGAACAGTTAAGGTGGAGATGGGGAGAAAGGAGAAGAGAAAAGGAAAGTGGCAGGAAGGGCAGGAAATAGATGTAATGGTGGAAGGTGGGGGGAGGGGGAAAATAACATCTATTTATTCACATGACAAATAAAAATGAATGATTTTTTTGGCAGAAATATTTCATTAAGGTAGGACTATGCCTTTTTTTACTCATTTATATTAGACATAAATGCCAGAAAAATGCTATTATTTTACCTACTCTCATTTATTAAAATAATTTTTAAAATGTAGTTCTCAGACATCCAACTGTCAAATTAGGAAATAAGCTAATTTTCTCTTTCTGTTTCCATCCACCCTAAAATATCAAAATATGCTAAAAGAAATTAGCTAAACTAATATAATATAATTTGTTGTATATTTTGTCCACTATATTAGGATACAAATGCTTATTAGTAAAGCTTTGAAATAAAGAAAAATAGAGAAGAAAAATCAATATTCTTGCTACTCAAAGAAAACAAATCTCAGTATTTTTGTGACTTTCCTTCCAGTCTTTTTTTTTCTTCCCCCTATAGCCACTTATGGGCTGAAACTAACATTTTGAAAAACTGTTAAAATATCTTGAGCTCACTAATTATTAGGTACATCATTATTATTTTCTCCCAGATGGAAAAGAAATAACAAAATGGTTCAGGAGCCCTTACTCCATTCATCTTGTTCTGCGCCCAATAGAAAAGATGTTTTAGTCTAAACTGAGTTAATTTTAACCTCGCATCCCTCACTGCCTTTGATGTATCCAACCATATGTACAACAGAGCAGAGCTTCCATATCCTGTTCCCAAGTCTCTCTCCCAAGTGCATTGTAATGATGATGGAACCGTGAGAGAAGCATCGATGAAGAAATCACTCAATTCAGAGTGTCAGTGCAGAATAAATGTAATGAACTTAATGTCTCGGTAGGTACTCACCAGTTCTGAAATTGGAACATAATATGTGGTAAGAGTTTGCTTCCCTGGAGACAGTAGCCAGTAATATGTCTGTTTTTATTCCATTAGCTTCATTTAAAGTGTAAGTTGCTTCCCTGCACTACTTGGGCTTTTACAAAAGATTGATGAGAGAACAGTCTATATGGAGGGAAATGTTGATCGTGCTGTGGGAAACCCAGGTTCTACAGGAGCAGACTTTGCATCTGAATGTGCACCTCCATGCTTCAGCCCAACTTCAAGTTCATGCAGTGTGACTGCTTGAATGAGGACTCAGGGGACCTCAGAAGTTCAGTTCAGTCGGTTAGTCATTCAATAGCCTGACTGTTACTTTGTTGTCTCCCGCTGAGGCAGGAGAGAAGCTATTCTAATTTTAAGAATGGAAATTATATATTAACTATACCTGATGTAGTTTGCCAACGTAAACATTATAGACTCAAACCAAATGAGTATGCTTATATACATGTTAGCATTTAGTGCCTTCGTACATGAGTGGGCAACACTCTAGCCTAATATTTTATATGACTTTTTGTCTTGGGAAGGTGCTGTTGCCTTGATTTTCCCAAGACAATGTAACCATGTGCAGAATATCATCCTGTCATTATCTCTGGACAGGCTGGATGTTCCTGTGTATCTTTTATTTCCGAAGAGCTTCTTAATTCCCCATTAAAAGAGAACTATGCTACCACGTTGAGGTGTTCCATTTTCTTGTGCTGGCTCTACATTAATCTTTTTTTTTTTTTTTTTTTTAGTGAGAAAGACAGAGACAGAGAGAGGGACCAACAGGGACAGACAAGCAGGGAAAGAAAAGATGAGAAACATCAATTCTTTGTTGCGGCACCTTAGTTGGTCATTGATTGATTTCTCATATGTGCCTTGACTGGAGGGCTCCAGCCAAGCCAGTGACCCCTTGCTGAAGTCAGCGACCTTGGGCTTCAAGCCAGTGACTTTTGAGCTCAAGCCAGTGGCCATGGAATCATGTCTATGATCCCATGCTCAAGGTGATGAGCCCTCACTCAACCCAGCGACCTGGAGGTTTCTTACCTGGGTCCTCTGCATCTCAGGCCAATGTTCTATCCACTGCGCCACTGGCTAGTCAGGCAACATGAATCATTTTTAAAAAGTAGATGAAGTGATCTATGATAGCCTGTACATACTCTAGCTGTAGATCTTTTTTGGAATAGTACAGAATATAGCTTTCCATCTTCTTCTGCCATTCAACATTGCAGACTGGGCATTTTCCATATCATTAAATGTCATGCAAAAGCATCATTTAAATTATACAGTATACTCTAAGTGTTGCTCACCAGCTAACAGGATTTCCATCTTACAATTATCTGGTACTCACTTGGAATCCTCTTCAGAATGGCTTATTTAAGAAATAAAGAAAACCAAGAACTTTCCATTAAAATGCATGCGTTTAATTTTTGGTTATCTGGAAAATTAACTTCTGCAAAAACTTACAGTGGTAAATGAATGCACAGTGTGTCTAGTTGAAAAATGTCTATCGACATGATAGAATAGAATCACTATTATTAAATCTTGCAGAAAGTAGAAGGTGTGGTATCAATAAAGCAACATTTTTAAATGGAAACCCAAAGGGCTATAGGTCAAGAAAAGTAAGTTCATTACTTGGCAAAACTTATTAATAAAAACAATTACTATAAGTCGTATAGTCAAAAAATTCATTTTTCCAAATTAACATTTTTAATCTTGCTACTTCATTTTCCTTCAAAATACATACATTAACAATACAACAAACACATACATGCTCACAAACACACATCTGGGTTCCTGGATTAGTCAATTAGTTCTCTATTTCACTATAAAGTTTAATTGTAAGATTTAGTGACAGATATTTTTTATATCTTGTCACATCTAACTTGTAGAGTCATATACGAATAGTGAATTTTGGTGCAGAATCATGACCGGCATTTTTTTTCTAAACTACCAATCAAAACATTTTGATCTTTCATTTAATATAAGCAATAAAACCCTTCACTTTACCTATTTGTTTATTTATTTTTTGTAACCTTGTAAAACGTGATTTGGAGGGTGGGCAGAGGTTGGTTTTGTGGTATCAAAAAGAATCTTGAATCCTTTTACCTTTTTTTTTCTCTTTCTCTAAGGTTCTTCAACTTGAAATTCTGCTTAAAATCTGAGTCTAACTAAAATTCAATTTAGTCATTAATCCCATAAGGGGCTACAATAGCTGCTACACATGCTGGCAGACTCAAATACCTACAAATTTTTACTTTTAATAATGTTTTCCCTGTCTCTAATTTCCTGTGTAAGAAAACATTCTCTTGGACAATTATCCTGGTAATAGGCTTGCCAGAATCAATCTCAACTTCAGCTGTCTCAGAGAATTCAGTAGCAGCCTCAAGACTTTTTCCCTACTTTTTTTGTTCTGTTGCACAAGAAAACTAAGATTCTTTTTTCATTGCCTTCTCAAATGCTTCTCAGATACACACAGGACGTGTATGTATTAGTGTAATAGAATAGGACAATATTCAGGTTGTCTCCAACTTGTGAATGGGTCAGGTTCTCCAAATCCTTTTATCAATGATTTGAAGCATGTTAGTTACGCATCTCGCCAGAGAAACAGTGGTAGCATTAAAGGGTGGATGCCAAGAAAAATGAAAAATAATGTAAACCACGATGCACCAGTCTAAATCAGTTGAAGCAATATTTGAATGGCATTTTGCCACAAGTGATAATAAGAAATTCATTCTGAATTTCACTAACAGATAGCAGGAACACGTCTCTCTCCATTCAGTGGTTTCTCGGCATGGGACATAAGGACTGGCATGTGGGGTTAGGATAGAATGGGTGACATAGACATAAATAATCCCCATGCCAATATCTTGTTAACACTCTACAGCTTCGAAAGGAAACACATTTCTCCAGATAAATCACACCGCAGGGGATCCAAAATGAGAAAAAAAGGGTAGATTTATCAAGAAGAAATGGGTGCTCTAGCCTTCAATATATTCATTGGCTTGGTGTTTGTCTATCAGATTCTTTTTTTTCCCCACTGAGTAAACTTTTTTTGGAATTACTTAAAAATGTAATGAAATTCAATGTGCATACCATTGCGGACTCAGAATCTACTCCCAGATCACAGGTGAAAACATCACTTACTTAGTGACTACCTCACCAGTAAGGGACGAAATGACAACAACTTCATGGCAAATAAGCAGCCACTATACTTCCTGTACCCGGTTCAGGCATCTCTCCTCAATTGCCCCATTATTGTCTGCTGAGACTGAATGAGTTTCCTACAATGGTGCCACATTATTTTCATTAAAAAAGAATATATCAAAAATCAATCAAGGTAATCTACCATAGTATCACACCAAACGAGAGTGACAACACGTTTATAACAGGAGATGCCAAACAAAGAAGTGTTAGATAAAACTTATTCATGATAAGAAAGAGCTCTCAGCAATCTAGGAACAGGAATTTCCTCAACCTGACAGTAGCTTGAAAGTGTGTCATAGAAGAGTGCCCAGAACTCACTCATGGTCACCAATAATGGTCCCAGCAGCCAGACTGACACAAGTGCCTATGATTCACAGGACATTGCAAAGTTGCAAACTTCCTTGAACTGATGAAGCGTGACTACAGAAATGCTATGAGTAGCATCATATTTAGCGATGAAAGACTCGATGCAAAGATAAGGGTGTTGCTCTTTCCACTTCAATTCAACCTTGTTTTGTAGGTTCTAGCCAGCACAGTCCAACAAGAAATAGAAATCAAAGACATCTAGGTTTTTAAGACTTTATTTGCAGACATGATATTTATGTAGAAAATACTATGGAATTTATATATCAAAAGACAATAGCACTAAGAAGTAGGTTTTGTAAGGTGGCAGTATATAAAATTAATATAAAAGTAAATTATACTTTGATATATTAACAATAAAAAATAGAAAATATATCATTATGAGAAATTTTAAAAGAACTAAATAATTGGAGAAACATCACATGTTCATTGATTGGAAGACTCAATAATATTAAGAGAGCAATTTATCCCAACTTTATTTATAGATTCAATGCAGTCCTAACTAACATCCAAATAACCTTTTAAGTAGGAATTGACAAGCTGATTTTGAAAATGGAAAAACAAAGGCTCTATAATACTCAAAACAATTTGGAAAAAGAAGAGCAAATTTGGAGAATTAACATTACCTGATTTTAACACATTATAAAATGTCTTAATTAAGAAGGGCAATATTGGCATAAAAATAGATCAATTGATCTATGGGACAAAATAGGGAGTCCAGAAATAGACCTGTATATACATGGGCAACTGATTTTCAGCAAAAGAGCAAAGTTAATTTTACTGGCAGAATCATCTTTTCAGTAAAGATGCTAGAACAATTGGTTATCTGTGTGTAAAAACAAACAAAAACCCACTTTGATCCATATCCACACCACATGTAAAATTACCTCCAAATGGAACACAGACCTACATATAAAACCTAGGACTTTAAAACCAGCAGGAAAAAAATCAGAGGAAGAAACCTTTGTGACTTTGGGGTAGGCAAAGTTTTTTTAGATAGTGAGGCTTAAAACCTGATCCATGGAGAACAAACCGATAAGTTGGAGTTCATCCAACGTAAAAGCGTAAGCACGTGGGAAGACATTGTCAAGAGAGTGCAAGTCAAAATACACGCGGTGGTAAAATATTTGTATGTGCGTATTTGATAGAGGATTGGTATCCAGAATACATGGCGTGGAGAAAAGTAGGTTTGCAGCTGTTTGTGTGCAAAAAGACATGCGGTTACGACGGTTACGGTAGCTTTAGTAACTCAAAGAACATTGACAATCCCACAGTAAACCCGCTTTTGTCAACCCCTGTATAAAGAACTCTTAAAGCTTAATTATAGCAAACAAACAAATAAGCAAAATTTAAAAATGGACAAAAGATTTGAATGACACATTTTACAGAAGAAGATATGTGTGTTTTTAATTTTAAAAATGTATTGGGGTGACAGTGGTTAACAAAATTCTACAGGTTTCAGGGGTACGATTCTATAGTACATCATCTGTATATTGCATTGTGTGTTTACCACCCCAAATCGGGTCTCCGGCCATGATGGTTTATTCCCCTGTGCCCCTCTCTACCTCCCCCTCCAGGCAATAGGAATGACAATGAACTCAAGAACATGCTCAGCATCATGAGTCACTAGGGAAATGCATATTGGAACCATTATGAGATCTCACTACACATAAATAGAGTGGCTAAAATGAAAAAGTCTCACATACCGAGTGTTAACAAGGATGGGGAGACCCGGAAGTGAATGTCTGGTGGGAATCTAAATGGTGCAACCATTCTGCAGAAGTGTGGGGCAGTTTCTGAAAAATTCAAAAATACACACATCATCTGATGGAGCCATTCCACTCCCAGGTATTTACTTAAGAGAAATTAAAGTGAAAATCCATACAAAGGCTTTACATGAATGCACATAGCAGCTTTATTTATCATAGTCGAATACTGGAAGCAAACCAAACATCCACTGACAGGTGAATGGATAAACAAACTGTGGGGCATCCATACAATAGAATACGAGCTAGTAACAAAAATAAAATAAAATAAACAACACGCTCACCATAAAGAAATTTTAAACTGATTTTGTTTGACTGAAAGAAACAAAGCAAAATGAGTACATACTGTATAACTTCATTTATATAAAATTTTTAAAAATGCAAACTAATCGAGAGTGACAAAAGGCAGATCCTTGGTTGCCTGGGGGTCAGGGACAGGAATGCTGGGAAGAGATCACAGAAAGGGACGAGGAAACTGGAGTTTCTCAGGTGTATTCGTGTGTCAAAATGTATCAAATCGTATAAATATCCGCAGTTTATTGTATGTTGGTTATACCTCCATAAAACTGATAAAATACTGAAAAATAAAAATAATCAGCATTACAGACTTTCATTCAATCCTCAGGAGAGGAAGCCAGTTTCCTTTTCATGCAAGGAAGGAGTATTAGTGTTCAAGAATAGTTTCTAAACAGATAGGAGGTTAAAAGGCGATTTTAATTCTATCCAATACCAATTATTATTATTTTTTAATTTAAATGGGCAACTTATTGGCAACAGTGGAGAAAAAAGCAAAAGTAGAATGCTCTAACTGGGCTTCTCCACTTCTGCTATCGAGACTGAAGTCTCTGAGGCTCAAGAATGGATGTGGCTGGGGACAGAAAGCCCTCTTAGACCATTCAAAGCTCCCAGCTGGAAAAAGGCATCTCTCATTTTGGGTCTTTCAAGAGAAAGCACGGCACTCTCACTGCAGACCCGAACTCCGCATCTTATAGCGCCCCATGTCTCCCTCTGGTCTGTACCAGCCGGCGGGCTTAACTGCTCCTTCTACATATGTAAGGGCACAGTTCTTCAGCTGACCCATTTGCAGAGAGGTTATAGGTTCCAGTTCCACACCCTGAATTGAGACAGAATTTAACCAATGTGTAGAATCCCACCATTGCTGTGTCCAGGTCTTGCTCACCAACATCAATGATAGCTGAGTCACATTCTAACTAGAATAAAAAACCTACACCCAGTCTATAGGGTTATGCCTTTTACTACTTCTGCTTTTCAAGGTGAGAACATCCTAAACAAAACAACATACAATGTAACAAATTCCCTAAAAAGAGCTTCCTTCGCTCTCATTTCCTCACCAAACAAGGGCAGATAAAAACAATTTTAAAGAAAAGACTCTTCTACATTTGAAATGGCTGTATGAGCTTACACATGTCACAACTAGTCAGTCCTTGATTTTTCCAAAGAAAAGATTTTACACAATGATCTCAAAGGCCTCATTCAATTCTATGCAGACACATATGTTCCCAGGCCATAGTGCGTTTATAATCTAGGAGTGGAAGACTAACCATCCTGAAAAAAACAACAAACATTACTAGAAAAAATACAATTAATATGGTACAGATACCGTGAGTTCCAAGAACTTGGTACACAGTCATTTCTGAGGTTGGCGAAACAAGTCACAGCTTCATGGGGACGTGGTGAACTCATCTGGGTCTTAGACATGACGAATCAGCATCGTAATTCCAAAACCCACTGGGGCAGTGGCTCATTTTCAGGGCAGAAACTGTGTCTTCATGATTGTTGCACTTTTTCTCCCTGGAGTTCCTACACCATTGAATTTAGCTCCCTATCCAGTTTATCTTGTCATCTTTACTGTGGACTCATGCACGTGAATCCAACCACGCTGTAAGTGCTTGGAAAGCCAGGCCTCTCTCCAATAGCTTTGTATCCAGGTTCATCCAGTCTGTTTCAACACCAGAGTAAGTCACGTTCTATTTGATACACCGTTTCTAACCTTATTATAGAATTAAAATAGATTTTAAATGTGTAATAAGGGCAGGATTCAAAGGGAAAGGCATGATTAGAAACCCAGGGAGACGTGATGATTATTAAAATTTTAGCTTTAGTTTGCTTAATTCTCCATTATATTGACCTCCACCTTTGCATACACAATTTAGTTATTCCTCATCAGGGTATACCCAGTTATTTTATCCAAATTAATTTTACTGGGTGACAAATTACCCATCAATATCACAGAATCTGTCAAAGCAGCCCCTACATCAGGGGTCAGGAAACTTTTTGGCTGAGAGAGCCATGAACATCACATATTTTAAAATGTAATTCTGTGAGAGCCATACAACGACCCGTGTATGTTACACATTATCCAGTAAAAATTTGGTGTTGTCCCGGAGGACAGCTGTGATTGGCTCCAGCCACCTGCAACCATGAACATGAGCGGTAGGAAATGAATGGATTGTAATACATGAGAATGTTTTATATTTTTAACGTTATTATTATTTTTATTAAAGATTTGTCTGTGAGCCAGATGCAGTCATCAAAAGAACCACATCTGGCTCTCGATCCATAGGTTCCCGACCCCTGACCTACATCCTCTCAAGTACAAAGGAACAACAGGGTTGAGGAAACCAGCGGAACATCAAATTGTAGATTTAGGGTTTTCATTTTAGATATACCTACATTTATTTAATTAATTCAACAAACATTTATTGAATAGATGTTGTGAGCCTGGCATTGTGCTAGATACCAGAGTCCAGAGATTTTATAAAAACAAACCTTATTTTATTTTATTTTTTTAACTTAGGAGCCAGAATGAGACAGGGTGGGGGTGATGGAGTGGTGAGGAGTCCGTGAACAGACTGAAATGTTCACTGTAACATAACTGAGTGCTATGAATAAGGTTTGAGCAAATTGTTGGGAAAGCGCTGGAGGGAGGCGCCCCGTCTCTCTGTTCACCACTGAAGTTCCGTCTCCAGTTCTGCGGTCAAGTCCTTTCCTGTTTCCTGGATTCAGCCCTTCTTCCTTCTACCCCAGCAGAGGTGCTGGTCTGGCTCAGAAACCACAGGCAGAAATGGAATAACTAGCTCAGATAGTCAAAGTGTCTAGGTGACCCCCCCCCAAGGTAACAGCATATAACGCTAAAAAAGTGACCACCCACATTGGAATTGTGGAGGGGATGATGTGTTGTTGGGCATGAGCTTCTTAGATCCCAGGCTAGTTTGACTGTCTTCTTCACTCCAGCACAGGGTCACACTGTGGGGGTCCTCTTGCTTACTATTCCAAGTATTGTATATTGTAGACATTCAATACGAAAAGTAAAATCACCCCCAAATGCCATATTTTAGACAATGAGGTCCAGTGCTGATCATTTGCACGTGATCAACTGAGGGCATTAACTGTTCAGATGAGGACCTGGGTTCTGCCCCTCAGACCTCAGTCCCCCAGAGTGAGTCCAAGGGCCTCAGGTGAGTTATGTAATTGTTCAATGACTTGGTTTCTTACTATGAAAAAACCAGGAGGGTATGTCCGTGATAGGGTTGCCCTGAGGATTATATGAGACAATCCAGAGAAAGCTTGAGACAAAGTAGGTGCTCACTAAATTTTAGGTATTTCCAGTTTCTGATGTTGATCCTTGAGCTTTACAACTTAAATTTGGGTGAGTCTAGAGCCTAAGCTGATTGTGTGAAATGACAGAACTGTATAAATAACATCCAAATTCCCCCGAAGCCATACATTTTATGATTCCAGGTACGTGGTATACTGCACCAGGAAATGGTGTCTAGAAAATTTACAAAATGACCACTAGGTGGCAACATGTTGTCATATTTACTATTCTCACTGTCTAAAGTTGTCACAAGAATCCTGAGGGATCACATTCACTTTCTCTGATAAGGATTTTATCACAAACAAAAATGGACTGGCTATTGTCATTATTTAAGAAAAAAAAATCCAATTAATGGCTTATTATTTAAAAAATAACATTTTTCATCCCCATGTTTGAATTATTTATCCTTGTATCATAAGAGCAATACAGTGTTAACTATTCCATGCTACAGTTTATCTCCTAATCAAAGGCTCTCATGTATTTGATTTTCAAATGTTCAGTTTTAACTTGGTTGCCTGACAAAGGATGACAAATTTAAGAAATGTTCATCTACATGATTCAAAAATATCATTGTGCGCCCTCTGTTCCTTTGTCATGATATTAACAACTTAGGGAGATCAAAGATAAAGAAGCTTTCTTCCCCCCCACAGATTTCATATTCTTAGAATCAATGAAGAGAAAAAAGATTGTGGACTTTTCCACAAATATCATCTCTCTCTCTCAAATGAGCTTCTATTTTACTTTGTTTTGCTGTTCACTTGTAATGTGTTTATTTGGGGAGGCATAGACAATGAGTGAAAAATACGTTGACAAATCTGGGAAGCAGCTCTCAATGAGAGAGCGAGGAGTGAACAAAAGCAAGTTTCTTTTTTGGTATTTTTCTGAAGTTGGAAACGGGGAGGCAGTCAGACAGACTCCCGCATGCGCCCGACCGGGATCCACCCAGCATGCCCACCAGGGGACGATGTTCCACCCATCTGGTGCATTGCTCTGTTGCAACCAGAGCCATTCTAGCACCTGAGGCAAAGGCCACAGAGCCATCCTCAGCGCCCGGGCCATCTCTGCTCCAATGGAGCCCTAGCTGCGGGAGGGGAAGAGAGAGACAGAGAGGAAGGAGAGGGGGGGGGGTTGGAGAAGCAGATGGATGCTTCTCCTGTGTGCCCTGGCTGGGAATCGAACCTGGGACTCCCGCACGCCAGGCCGACGCTCTACCACTGAGCCAACCAGCCAGGGCCAAAAGCAAGTTTCTGAACGAGGGAGGCCTTCCTCGTGATGCGGATTAGCATTAAAGAGCGCCGTCCTGAAGAAGGGCTTAGCTTTCTATTCGCACACAGTTATGTAATAAACCAATACGTAGAAGGAGACGATTTGGGAAGTATCTGTGGGGTGAAGTTTTATGTTACTTTATTTAATATATATTTGAGTACATTACTAAGAGTGCCCTAACACATCTGCTTGCTCACTTACATTTACTGTAACGTGTTAAATGGAGGGGGGAATAGTTAAAATTAATGGGTGAAGTTCTAGGACGAGTGTGGGCCTTGCTTCTGCCATCTCAATGCCTAAAACAAAACAGTATATTCTTAACCTATCCAGGTGCTGAATCTTCACTTTTTAATTGAAACAGTCATTAGTAATCCAACTAATGCTTGGAAATTGACCTCGGGCCCATTATAAAATCAGCATTCTCAAACTCATATTTTAAAGCAAACTTTTAAAATTACTTTTGTTTTTGTTAGTGATGGTGCTGGTGTCCATGTTTGAAAAGGAGGTAGAATGATTATGATGCATATTACTGAGGAAGGGTCATCCAACATAAGACTCAATTATATTGAAAATTGCCTTGTAGTAATACATAAGTATTTGCAAATGTTATAGAGTAGGGTTTTATTTGTTTGTTTTGCAAGGAATACACTGTCAAGACATGAATGGTTTAAAACCAGGTAAAATACAGATGCTAAGAGCTGGGAGTGTAGCCTTAGCAAGGACAAAGTATATCTTTGTTCATTAAACAAATATTTATTGACTTTGTGATACAGGCCTTAGGAATTCATCGTTGATTCAACTAGACATAGTCTCCACCCTCACCATTGCTCATAAAGTCTAATAGGAAAACAGATAATAAGTAAACAATTATGATACGTGTCGTAATGATGGGAAAATAGGCTGGTAGAAATTTGAAAGACAAGAAAAAAGTTTATCCAGAGCACACATGGAAATTTAAGTCTACTAAATAAATGAATTGTACACGTACAGGGAAGAAAGGAAAGCAAACACACCCCATGTCATTGATGTAACTAATTAAGTATCTTTTAGATCATCAGCAAACATGTTGCATTGCCAATTTGTTGGTACCCTGCTATCCTTCCAGTAGCATACAATCTCTAAAAGGAACTCGTTATCTGAACCTCGCCTCACTGACTCACTGAGTTGAACCTCCAGTGTGGACTCCATTGGTCAAGTCTATGAGGAATGCTCACCCCCTCTGGGTGCTGGCAGCTGCTGAGGTAGCTCTCTAGAAAGCCCAGACCTTGTTCATACTGATGACTCGTATGCCTACCTGTAAGTACCAATTACATTATTTTTCCAAATTTCTTTATGCCAGTCCTACTCTACACTTTAGTTTTGTAATTTTTAAAAAATATTATACACACTGATGTAGAACAAAAATGAAAAATATTTGAAAAGACTCAGAGGTGAGAAGCTAAGATATTTCTGCTCTCAAAAGAGGTATAGGAAAGAAAACAGAAATATTAGTACAAACAGAAAAATTCTAGAAGGGACCTGCATGTAGATTATTTCACAAGTGTAAGTTCTTGCTTTTTGGTAAAAGAACTGAATTTGGACATTTTAGGCCATGCTTATTTGAGTGTGTTTATTAAGAACCAAAATGTTCCAAGATGACTCCTTAGCAGTCAGACACTTACTCAAAGACTTGGGTCCTGCCTCAAAATACTGATGAATAAAATTGTATATTTATGTTTTAAGTTAAAGTAAAATGTTTAAAGCATTTACATACCATTGTTTAAAAAATTTATTTCAACCATTTTAGCCAACATTTTGGATTCCACTACAATTTATTTTCAGCAAAATATTCTTTCAAGAGTAGTCAAATATCCCTGCTTCCATTTCTTTACCCTTCCTACTACTTAATCCCTTGACTCAAGACTTCAGAAATCACAGACAGTTCCCCTGGCAACCTAACCACCAGAGCCAGTGGTTGCTTTCACCTGTCATTCATTTCCTTCCCATTCCCTGTCAGCCCAACTTCAGTCCCTTATATTTTGCTGAAGCCTCCCACAAGTCTACTACCTCCACTCTGCCCTGTACATTGATGCCAAGTAATATTCCTAAAGTAGAGTTCAGTTCAGATCGCTCAAGTCCCACTTGGGGTCTGGCAGAAGGAGGTTTGACAAGTGGAGGTGAGCATGGGAGAGGAGTGTATGGAGTGTGTGGAGGGGGATGCATGGAAGGATTCCAGAGCCAAGTTGAATGAACCATGTAGACCAAATCACAGGAGTTAACAGAAAAATCCAAACTATGGTCCCGGGGAACACAGGAAACCTGCACCGCGTGTGAAGAATGGAGGGTGAGAGTGAAGGGAAAACCCACACAGGGAAATGGGATCGGGGGCAGGAAGGTGGACTCTAGTATTGAATATGGTCAGAGTAATAAGAAGGCAAGAAGGAGGTCTGGGGTTGGCCTTCTCAGAGCGACTTGGTCTGTGGCTAGGGGTTGGGATTGAGTTTAAGAGCTGGGGTGCCTTCCCACTCTTCCCCCTACGTTAGGGAGTTCCTTGCATGCAATCTTGATGGAAGTGCTGACCGAGATGCTCTCCCCATTGGCCAGATGATGAGCAGTTGACACATGTAGACCAATAAGATTCTCCCCCTGGCACATTTGCATCTTGGTGGAGAGAACCAAAGGGTTGGAGTTGACTTGCTCCAACATCAGTGCCTTGGAAAGACGTCCTCGGGTCCTGTTTCTTGATCCCAATCTAGCAGAGCTTTCTGATTTCTCTTCCTGAGAGAAAAGCTTCTTCAGCTTTTCCTTTGATTCTGTGATCTCTTTTTCAATGAATTCAATTAATTCTGTTGGGGGCACACTTTCTGCGGCATGCTACCTACCTGAGAACATTGACTGGCTCCACAGCTCACAGATGGATCCTACCTTAGCCTGCAGGCTTTTCTGCACCGACATTTAATCACTCCCTTTGATCTTGAAAGTTAACTGCACATTTCTCAGCCTGGAATTCAGGGCCCCCGAAATACAGTAGCGATCTACTTCTCCAGCTTCACTTCCCGCTCTGTACCACATATATCCTGCTCTCCAGTCCATAAACCACCATCCGGGGAAATCACTGTAGTCAAGGCTGACGGTGAAACACGCCTCCTAGTATCCATGCCTTTATGGAGTTCCTCCTGCATTGACTCTGGGCGTGGCCATGTGACTTGCTTTGGCCACAGGAACACTGGTAAAGAAAACAGAAGCAGAGGCTTGAAAAGTGTATGTGCATTGGGGCTTCCCCTCTTAGAACATTGCTGCCACCCTGTGATGAAAGCTGGTCTAGTCAATTTGAGGGTGAAGGAACATACCCACCATGAGAGAGGCCCAACTGCCCCAACCCCAAGCAAGCCTGCAGCCTCAGCCTCGTGAACACCCCAAAGAATCAAATTGTGACAACTGATAAATTATTGTTATTTTAAGCTACTCAATTAGGGTAGTTTGTTACATAGCAATAGATAACAGATACAAATTGTTCTTGATAGAGCTACAAACTCGTGAGATACATTTTATCATCACCAAGTTATCTTCCCACCCCACCAGTCTTTTCACTGGTTTCCATATGACAAAACGTGGGTCTGGGTCGGCATCCTTCCAGCAGCTGAGGGTGGGGTCTGCGCTGCTCTCTCAGACTCCACCGGGTGTCCCGGCTTCTCCTCCCGCCTCTGCCTGCTGTCTGGTCAAAAAGTCAAGGCCACATGGTTTTATTTCTTTGTTAGGGCATCACCTGCCTAACTAATTTCCACGTCTTGCGAAATAGTGCCTTCATATTTTTTAACATAATGCTATATTTTTATAAGATGACTCTACCTGCCACCTCATCCATGAACCTTTCCTCCTGAGCCAGATGTGGCTTCTCCCTCTTTCAGAACTCACATGGGACTCTGAACCTCTCTTACAGAACTAACGATGTGCGTCATACCCCTGCCTGCCTTGTCGTTGTGCTCTGGGAGCCTCCTGTGTGGCATTTTACCAGATGTTAAAGCACACAGCTCTGCAGTCCCCATGCTTTGCTGCTCACTGCCCCAGACCAGGGGCAGTGACATCATTTGGAAGTTTGTTAAAAATGCCAGCTCTCAGACTCCATCCTAGCAATACTTAGTCAGAATCTACATTTTTCAAAGACCTCCAGGCAATCTGAATGCACAGTGAAGTTTCAAAAGCATTACTTGGATGCAGTACTCAGAATAAAGTGGTACCCAGTCGCACTTTTGATTAACTTGGGGGCTTAAAAAGATATCCCAATGCCTGGGTACCGCACCAGATCAGTTAATTTACAGTCTGGATTGAGACCCACTGTTTAAAGCAGAATTGGCAGAGTTAGCAAATAAAAACATGGAACACCCAGTGAAATGAAAATTTCCACGTACAGAACCTCTCAGTATGTCTCAAATATTGCATGAGATATACTTACATTCAACAGTTCTTTGTTATTGACCTGAGCATCCTAGAACTGGCCTGGCTGCCCTGCTCTAATATTTAGTCCGGTGAAGTGAGTTTTCAACCACTACTGCGTGGCAGAATCATTTAGAGGCATTGATCAATGCAGAATCCCCACCCTCAGAGTTTCTGGTTCAGAGCAGCCAAGATGAGGCAGAAGAATTTGCCTTCTTGACAAGTTTTCTGGGTGAACCTGTTGATCTGGGATCCGCTTGGGAGAACCATTGGTTTAGTATTAAATCTGTCTGAATGGATGCCTTACACGTATGCAAAATCGGAAGGAAACTGGGTAGATACCATGGTTGTCTTCATCAGCAGTAGTGAACATGGAGCCGAGGATTAGGATGGGACAGAGACCTGGGAAAGAAAGGAGTTTCTCACGGAACACAATGAGCTTCAAGTGTCCCAGTTCCCCGAGGGGCAGTTTGAAGCTGGGCTTATCCCTAGGAATCTGGCTCTTAACCCGAGCTGTCCCATAAAAACCCATTGTGAGCTGCTAAGATTTTTAAAATTTTAGAAGTTATAGTAAAATACTTAAAGAAACAGGTGAATTGATTTTAGAACTAGATTTTAACTCAATATATCCAAAATCTCATCATTTTCATCTGTATCATTACAAGCATCCACGAGATCATTTACATTTTTTTCCCTTCATACTAGGTCTTTGAAATCTGGTGTTTAGTCTGTGCTTACATCACATCTCAACTCAGACAAGCCACATTCCAGATGCTCCATAGCCATGTGTGCAGGTGGTGGCTGCCTTAGGGACAGGTGCTTCTTGAAACGATGACCTGACCTGGAACTGGAGGACACGACCCAGCCCTGAACAGACCACTTGGTCGAGCACCTCACTCTTCTCTGACCACAGGCTCGGGCTAGTTTCCAGACCAGCAGTACCCTGTGATCTTGCCTTTTCTCGTATTTCTAGCCTTGACATCCACCTTCTCACTTCTGTGCCCTTGCTCAAGAGGAAACCCACAGAGGGAAATCTCAATGCCAAAAATAAAGAACCAGCTTACAGAGACCTTGTTGCCCATCCAACGTAATCTGAGTGTCTGAAACGCTGTGTGAGTCCATTGAATCCTTGCTTTGATCAGGTTTTCCCACCAGACAGGAGGCTGAATCAAGTCTCAGGCCAGAAAGCCTTGTGTCACCTAGTTTTGAGATTGTAAGTGCCAGAGAGACTACCGTTTCTCTGAGACAGCTTGACTCCTGTAGGTCCCATGTTCAGAGAAACTAGAACCATGCAGGTAGCACATGTGAAAGAGAAGAAAAATTACAGAAAAGTACTTGGCCAAAGTCTTAAGTTCCTGAATAAAAAACAAACAGGGTTCTGTACTTGAAACCACTTGTTTATATATATATATTTCACAGATCAGTGGCCTATTTATCTCATAGTTGACACTCTTGAGCTGTAAAGGTGTCAAAGAGTTTAGTAATTTTGTAGTTAAAAGTCAAAAACACATGATCAGTTGTATTACTTTTTGAAACAGAAAAGAAATGTACACAGATTTTCTGCTCATTAGTTCTGTGTGCATGGCCGAGGAAGGTCCGGATCGGCGTCAGCCGGGGATGTATACGATCTGGACCGTGGGTGCTCTAATGGTACGCGGGCATTTAAACCTGTGGTCACTGCTGTGCTCCGGAATTAGGTTCGAGAGCCTAAGACTTGGGTTAAATTTAACTTAGATCATTAACTAGATGAATTTTCAGCTAAGATTTCAACTATAAACAATCTGACAGGGTGATTGGCAGCCTCTCATTATAGAGACGTACTGATTAATTAACACGGAGCTTAATTAATTTTGTAAGGCAAAGAACAGTATTTCTCCGCAGAGAAAATCAGGATTGGAATACTTGGATCCCATTCTTGGAGGTAATTTCACTCCGGTATTTAGCTCACTTTAAATCACAGTTCTTAGTAAATGTTATCTTCTTCCAACTATTAAGGTAATTAGGAATATTTATGATAGTCTACCTGAAGTTATTTTCGGAAGATGGTGAAGTGTAAATAAATATATTCTTTTATTCTTGCTTTGATTTCAAAAGCACATTTCTGTTACTGTACTTGTCAGGATGTTAAATTATGCTGTTAAAGGCAAAGATGTATATAGAAACTATGGAGCCCCCTACACACACAACTACACACATACTTTTGATAGAAATTATCTCTATGTTGTGCTCAATGAACATTTAAATTATTTTCCACTATCAAAGCCTAAACAACTATTTCCTTACACGTGGGAACAGTGGCGTAGCAAACATAACTGGCGCCCGGGGCACGACGCTTTATTGGCGCCCCCACCCCTGTACTACGCTTTTCGTTTGTCTTGGAGACCACTTGGTGCCCCTCTGTGAGCGGCACGAGGGGCATGATAGACCCCCTTGCCCCCCCATCACTACGCCACTGTGTTGGAGTGAGTCTTAGGGGCCCCTCAGAAAGCAGTCCCTTCTTTGGCATATGACTCAGCAGTAATCTTTATTCTGTAAATAATCCAAGAATGGCGGGTTTTCTGCAGTCTGCGAAAAGGGATTAGTTGGGAGGATCTGAAGAAAGCTCAGAGGTTGAAGACTGGAAGGGCTGGGATTCTCCCTTTGCCTGGGACAGAGACGGGATGCTGGCCAAGGGCTCAGGATGAAGACTGCGCTACATGCTACATGGCGGTCATGTGGACCATCTGAAGTCTGGGCCCAGGACAACAAATGCCAATGCCCGCTTCCCTGAGGAACACAGTGATGAGTATGGCTTTGACCAGCTGGGCAGCACAGACACAGGCAGAGATGGGACGAAGTGGGAGGTGGCCTCATGAGAAAGACTCTGTAAGACCAGAAGTCTGGGGAGGACTCGGAAGCATCTTCTTTTTACTTCTGCTATACCAGGAGCTAGAACATAGCTCTCAGAAAGCAAGGCGAAGGAGAAGAAAGGAAATGACTCCCCTTGCCAGGGTCAGGGAATACTGTGAGAAGCAGTGTTAGGAAACAGATCCAGGGCTGACTGACCAAGCGCCCTGCTACTCCTGTAGCCATGACATTGGACTCTACATTGCGAGAGCGGCACTTCCGGAACGATTTTCTCAAAGGTAATTTAGTTATTTGGCGACAGCAAGTTTTTAAGTAACTATAACTCCTTTAAGAAGAGTCTCTTTAGGGCCATAGAGAGGGTAGCAGGATTTCCTCAGGGCTCAGGTGTGAGGGTGTCAGTGAGCCCCAAAGTCAGGGAGAATCAGTAAAGTGGGACAGGAGGTGGTGAGGTCCTGGAGGGAGAATTTCAGGGTCAGCTGTGGACACACGAGGTCCTGCGCCTGCTTCTGTTACTGAAGCCAGCTGAAATGCTACTCCCAGGTGTCTGTGACACACAAGTCATGTGCACACAACGGGGACATTTCTTTGCCAGTAATGATAAGCGGTGACCTTTGGTTACTCTCTGTCTTCGGGAACAAGATGCAAATCGATTTCTTTACAGATTTTGAACAGATTCACCTGTTCAAACTGTTCTACATATCTTCCATTTTTAGTTTCCAATAAATTATTATTTATCACCGTGAAACACAGATATATACATTTTAAACAGTTCCATATGAGTCATATTATTTAGTTGGATTGTTTGACTTCTGATTGATTCCTACTTCCATGCCGTTATAAAATTTACAAAGACATCTAAGACTTCAAAGCTATGTGAATCTAGTTTTTCTCTCAACTCACTGGTTGTTATTTCTTAATCTTTGTTACATCCTTTTTTTCCTTCTATCATCTCAGTATATCATCTTTATACTCATTCCCTTGATTATTTCATCCAGTTCTAAAATGTTCCTATGTCTTTAATAATTCACATATTTATATACATTTATATCCAATTTTGAACCTACCTCGATGTTAAATCTATCTATTGGAGAGCTAATAGGCACTTTAGTCATAAAGTGTGAGACAGAAATGCTGCCTTTTCCTCTAAAACTTGCTCTTTCTTTTATTCTCCTTTACATTTGGGCCAAACTGTAGTAGTATGAACAGGTTCAAGAAGCAGCTAAATAAAGGAAGTTCAGCTTGTTTGACTCGGAAATATATTTCTTTTCTCCTAGTCCAGGAAAGAAAAACAAAAGAAAACAAAACAAAACAAAAAATGCAAAACAAAACTTTTGAGCCGCTGGAGTAATATTGACATTGTCCTTTTCAGCTGCAGGTAAAACAAGAATAAAGGAGAGCAGCAGAGCAAAGGGTGGCTAAGACACACGGTCTCCAAATTCAGGCTCTATCTATAACCAGAACACTGTCTAACACAGCCTTCCACGGCCTCGCTCTAGCTTCACATCCCTCCTCCAAGCTTAGAAATACCTGCCTGAAGTGTTTAGAACAGATATCTCAACTCTCACACCTTCTTCCGCCTTCGCCCATGCTTCCTTCGTGTGGGGGGAAAGAATCACAACACAGAGCCAAGTGGTGTTCGTTATTCAAACTACTGCTAAGTCAGAGTGGACCAGGCTTATGGCCAAAAGAAAGGTTATGAAACCAGAACATAGTAAATCCAAAGGAATATACCAAGCTGTGTACTTTCAAAGGGTATTTTTGGGTGGGGGGGCATGCAAGAACATCTAGGTTTGCCTAGAGAGCAGCAATAGTTTCAAAGTGTGATGTCCAGAGCTGACCTTCAGCGGTTACCCTGGCTCTTCTACACCAGCTGGCACAGCGGGCAGCTTTTCTGATAGGTTGGTGTCACTGCTCACATCTGTAGGGACATATTTTAAGTATCACCCTCGGTTATGTCATGGTTTCTGTATCTATTATGTGAAAAGAGTCTTAGAAAAGATTCACCTGCTTAGACATTGTTGTATATACAAGTTAGATGCTCATATATTGTCCCTAAGTATTTGCTAAGTGTTTTAGTAATGAACTCATAATAACAAGCAGAGTTTTATTTCCTACAATGGTTTCTCCTTCCTCCCTTAACAAAAATGGACAAGAAAAAGACATTACCTGAACCTTTGTCTGTTGCACATGATTTGCTCCCCACCTGTCTGTTTTATCTCCCATTAGTTGCCTATGCTGCAGCTGGCCTGCTTGGTAGCTCCCCGATCTGCCTGATCATCTACCTGCTTTATGCCTTTGCCTGTGTCTCAGCTCTAAAGGTTCCCTTCTTCTTCCACTATAATAGGATGCTTATCCTCCAAACCCAGCTCCTCTCCTACCTCCTCTTGAGGCCTCCTTAGGACTGCCCAACTAAAGAAATCTCACCCTCACCTCTGATCTTGTCAATTTCTTCTGGAATATGGTGGGGCTTAAACACAAAAATGTTCTCTTAAGTAGTATTACTTTTAGTAACTTTGTCAAAAAATAGTTGAATGACAAAATCACTTAGCTTTGTGGTGCTGGATCACTCACTATGCCATCTATCCTGTGTTTACTTGAACTAATGGGAGACATATCCTTCTCCAAGAAGAGTCAAGGCCAGGAAGAGAGGCGACAGGGTCTCAGAAAGCAGGGCTGAACCAGATCCCAGCGCAGAAGGAGGAAATGTGGTGTTTATGGAACCAACTTGCAAATGCAAACACGAGCGAGCCAAAGCAATGTAACAAAGGAGTCTCCACAGCTGGATCTCTTCAATGTTTAAAGCCATTATAAACATGCATGGCTAACTTTGGAACATGATTTGTCTATTTAATAGTAAGACAAGGAAAGTTAACCAAAACTTACCTTAGAAACATCAACTTTCACTTCTCTAATTGGGTCCCAATCCTCAAATTCATCACACACACACAAACACACACACTCATATTTCTTTTCCTCTTACTGAGGAGAACTCAGTCATCATAGGAATCCCAGGAAGATTCTGAAAAGCCCGCGGATGTTGAGGGATTTGGCTTTGGTTTTCCAACTCTATTCAATGGGAGAGGGCTGAATCAAATAATTAGTAAAGTATTTTTCCCCAGCCCTAAACATTTATGAACTTTTTTTCTTTTAAGTGAGAGGAGGGGAGATGGAGACACAGACTCCCACATGTGCTCCAACTGGGATCTACCCGGTTGACCCTGTCTGGGGCCACAGCATGCCCATCTGGGGCCACACTTGCACCCGATTTTTAGTACCTGAGGTGGAGGCTCCATGAAGCCATCTTCAGCACCTGGGTGATGTGCTGTAACCAGTAGAGCCATGGCTGTGGGAGGAGAACAGAAATAGAAGGGAGGGAAAGAAGCAGATGGTCACTTCTGTGTGCCCTGACCTAGAATCAAACCCATAGATGCTCTACCACTGATCCAACTGTCCAGGGCCATTATTGAACTTTCAAAGTGACACAGGAGCCAGACCAAAAGTGTTCCCAATGAGCAAAGCTAGAACAACATGAGCAGCAAGCTAAATAATGTGGTATTGAATTATAGCTCAAAGTATAAAATAAATATACATGAGTTCATACTGATATAAATAAATGAGAGAATAGATAAATAAGTGGGAGAGAAAGAACAAATCATCTTTGTTGGATAATTGCCAATAATATATGTAGATACCCCCCCCCACACACACCCCTCCAGGAGGGGGAGTTATATTTCTCCCACCCTCCTCTGTTGGGTATAGGCTAACTTAGTGACTTTCACCCAACAAAGAGAGTATGGAAAGAGAAAAACAGTAACTCAGCCTTGGAGAAAACTGGCAGGCAATAGTTAATCCAAATGATTAAGTTTAATATCACCAGTAGGAGGTCATATTATCACATGCCCCTGATAGACGCTATGATGAGAATGACAATCTCCCTCTGTGGTCATAACCACTGTCCAGTTATGGGGACACCAAACCCATAACCACTGTCCAGTTATGGGGAAAACATCAGACAAAACCAAACAGAGAAATACACAAAATCTTCAGAACTGTCCAAGTCAAACAATCAACCAGCAACAACAATAACAAAGAGAGGACTAAGAAACTGTCACAGACCAGAGGAGATTGTGAGACATACTGCTAAACGCAGTGTGGAATTCTGGATGGTATCAACAGAAAGATATTGGAGAAAAACTAGTGAAATATATATAAAGTTTAGTTTAGATAATAGTTATGGACAATGTTAATTTCTTAGTTTTGACAAATATACTATAGTAATCAAAGACATGAATCCTAGGGGATACAGGCTGAAGCGTTTAGGGAACTCTTAACTCTGCAACTTTTTCGTGAATCTAAAACTACTCCAAATCAAAAAATTTATAAACAACAAAAACAAAAGTTTATGAACTTAGAGTACAAACAGACTTCAAAAGTAGCAGCAAGTATGCCCCTTATGTCTGTACTGAGAAATGCGCGGTGTTCTGGACTTGAGTGCTGGGGCGCAGCCAGTGCCCCGGGTGCGTGGTGCAGGGAGCGTGCGTCTGGGCGCGGCGGGAGTCCAAGCTCCTCCCCGGAGCCACCCGGACGCTGGACTCTGCTCCGGGCGCGCCCTGCGGGGCGGAGCCCAATCTGTCCCCACCCGAGCCCCCGGCGTCCAGCGGCCTACCCAGCGGAGAGCTCAGGGGAGGAGCAGCACCGGGACCCGCGCGCACTGAGCGCCCTCCGAGGTAAGCAATCTGTGACCCCGCGGCGCGCACCAGGTCACCCTCCCCGCCAGGTGAGTGGTCGTCCAGGTGTCCTTGGAGCAATTCTTCTGGCGCAGCTCAGTTCACCGAGGTCATTTCCCTGTAAACAGGTCCCTAGGGAAGAGAGCATCCCTCCCTGTAAATCTCTCTTCTGTGCTCGGATTCCTGGGCGAGAAGTTTCTGCTTTTCTCCCCACAACCCCGCGAGAAGGTATAACTCCTTAGCCCGATACACACCTGATTATTTAGGTTGCTGTCATGAGGTCCCCTTGCCAGAGCACCCTGCGATTTCTGCTTGCTAAGCTCAGGGCCAGGGAGAACGTTCTCTGGAAAACTTGCTGTCACCAGTGGATACCCTCCTCGTGGCTCTGACAGGTCGCTGCGCATGCAGTTTTCAGGAGCATAGACCAGCGAATGAAGGTGATTGTCTTACCCTTCGTTCGTTCGCGCTGGTTTCTGTAGCTGCAGATGGAGCAAAAGAACCGCCTGTCAGTTTTCTGCCGTCTAGGATGTTAGCTGGAAGTTGCAGCGCCCAAGGCTGTGCAAAGTTGCAGTGTTAGCTTACTAAAAGGGTCGTGCGGGACCGTGCAAGGGTAGTTTTTAGGTGAGATGGTTATATGCCTGTGGTTTTCAACCTTCTTCAAAAGGAAAAAAAAATTATATAAACTGGACGTATGTATAGTAATAGATTGGAAGAAACAACTAACCCCTAACAGAAAATGGTCTGTTCACCATCACACTATAGTTGTTTTATTTTAGACATCCAAACCTCCTATACTCTCTTGGTGTATATAGACTAGATGAAGCATCAAAATGCAGAGGGGAATAACTGTAGTCTGCATTTGCAATAGAGACTAGATCATCTAGCCTTTTGATTTTACCTAATGCTATTAAATATTCAGTTCTGCAGAAGTCTGGTTTTCCAGAAATCTGATCTGAGCTGGAGTCTCAGGTGCCCTGACAGACACAATTGGCGCTGTTGTTTCCTGTTGCTGGGCTGTCCCATCCTCTCCCTCCCTCCCACGCAGTGTTAGAAAGGTTGTTGACCCAGAGGAATTTGTGCCTAAGCAGGGAATGCCCTCCCTGGCTGCTCAGTTAACAGAAAGAATGAAAACAGTTTACACTTCCTGTTACCGAGGCCAACTTCATAAGAAGATCCTGTCTTTGTGAATTGCTAAATAACTTACACCTGCTATAACTACCAGATGCTATTTCAATGGCATTATTATCCTTGATAATTTCATGAATTAATACAAGCACAGAATTGGTTAGCTCAGTGATTTACAATGTCTGGACAGGGAGTGGGCCCAAGTCCTAATCCAAATTCTGGCCAAAGGCGGAAAATGTAAGGTAGGTTTGGCCAAAACTGGAAAATAGGTGTATGTTTATTTTTCTGGGATAAGAACTGAAAAGGGAAAAAATATGGAGATTTTGGAGGGAATTTAAAAGTCTTTGAAAGTAGTTGTTTCAAATCTTTTGAACTGAAATATTTATGTCAAAATTATATGGCCACGTATTGATTGAAAAAAGTTCATGATGGCAAAATGTTATTATCAATTTAGTAACACGTTTAAGTGAGTTTACATTTTGCTAAGCATGAAAGTCTACCTGCCTCTGGGAAACAAGAGCCTGTGTGTGTTTCCATTCAGTTTTAGAAAATATTTGGTGCATCTGGGTTTTCGGTCTATTGATGCATTCTTTGAACCAGTATTTTCTTAGTGCTCCTTGCACAGAGCACTGTGTTCTGTGTTGGAGACACAGGAGGATCCAGCCCTGTGTACATTGTGCACATTCCTGTCCTTGTGGCATTTACACGACTTTGGAATCCTCCAGGGCACTGGAGACCATAGATTAGGAACCACATCAATGATCATTAGTTTTGACAGTGACTTAAACTAGATTAGTTTCAAAGCCACATATTGTCTTACACTGATTTAAATAGTCAAACCTAACATTTGTAAAAGGCCTCACTTATACATTATTTGGGCCAGGGGTTTTCTCTTTTGCTCAGGTTGGGGAAGAACTTAGGAATCATCTGTTCTGGATTTAATATAATGCACTATTGAGATATTAAACCTAAAATAGTTAAATATCAACTGCATGCAAATTAAATAAAAACCTAAACTTTTAATAGTGGATGCCAATAATTTAGGGGGAAAAGAAATGAATGAAAATTGAGAATTGAGAAAATTCTATTCATCAAATTATATTTTCTGTACATTAGAAAAATAATACTGCAATTATATTATACCCCAGAGGAAAAGAGTGGCTTTCTTCAAGTCATTCTTGCCTTTTTTTTTTTGCTGTTTTTTTTCAAAAACAACTTTATTAGAGGTATAATTTGCATACTGCAACATATATTCAAGTGTATAATTCAATGATTTTTAGTAAATGTACAGAATTGGACAACCATTACCACAATCTAATTTCAGAACATTTGTATTATAAAAAGATCCCACATGCTGTTTGCGGTCACTCACCCTCAGCCCCAGGCAGCCACCAATTACTTTGTCTCTTTAGAGTTGACATTTCTAGACCTTTTATACAAATGGAATTAGATAATATACAGTGTGTCCGTAAAGTCATGGCGCACTTTTGACTGGTCACAGGATAGCAACAAAAGATGATAGAAATGTAAAATCTGCACCAAATAAAAGGAAAACTCTCCCAGTTTCATAGCTATTCAGTGCAGTTCGATGTGGGATCACGCAAAGATTTTTTAGGGCTCCTTAGGTAGCTATCCCATATAGCCTCTACAGACTCGTCACTGACTGATGGCCTACCAGAACGGGGTTTCTCCACCAAACTGCCAGTTTCCTGCAACTGCTTATCCCACCAAGTAATGTTATTCCTATGTGGTGGCGCTTCGTTATAAACATGCCAATATTCACGTTGCACTTTGGTCATGGATTCGAATTTAGCAAGCCACAGAACACACTGAACTTTCCTCTGTACTGTCCACATCTTGACTGGCATGGCCATGGGCTGCTCCGCTGTATACACGGTGTTATGTCATCATCTGCACATGCGCACATGCTGCCACATCATCCTACAGAAACTGGGAGGGTTTTCCTTTTATTTGGTGCAGATTTCACATTTCTATCATCTTTTGTTGCTTTCCTGTGACCGGTCAAAGTGCACCATGACTATGGACACACTGTATATGGTTGTCAGCATCTGGCTTCTTTCACCTAAAATAATGTTTTTTGAGGTTCATTCAGATTGTAGTATCTTTCAGTGATTGGTTTCTTTTTATTACTAACAACATTCATTTCACCCTGTGACTATACACATTTTGTTCACCAGTTGGTGGACATTTGTACTCTTACATTTAGGTGGTAAGACAGATACATCGATCTAGCTTCCACTGTAGCATAATTTGAAAATAAATGATGGGATCCAACCTCTTACTTATGTTTATGAAAAATATACTAATGGTAGAGATGACCAATCTTTCCTGAATATGACATAATTGATCTTTCTCTAATATTCCCATGAAAATTGTGACTAATAAACCTTGTGCTGACAGAAAGAAGTGTCAGTCATTTAATCTTTTAGAGTTGGCCTTGGAAGATATTTAACTCTTGATATCAATATTTGTAAAGAAGATACATCTCCTTTGCTATATGGATTCAGAGTAAGGGCATTTTGATGATTGTTAATCCAAATAGTGATAGCTGAATACTCTTCAAAATATGAATGCTTTTTAGTAACATATTTTAGTGGCACGTTTAACATAAAGCATGAATTGTCTGTACCCTTTTGCCAAAAATTAGGAGGGACTATATCTGGATTTATATGCTTTTTTGTTGTATTACTCCATGAAGAATAAAACTGATATGACTGTTCATTTACTTATGAAATCAGGCACTGGTTTGAGCTCTTATTGAGAGAAACTCCAAAACAGAAGAAAGGCCACACCCTTTTTCTCTGATCTTTCTAGGAGCTAGACCAAAATGATCAATGATCCAGGTACCTATGAGGCGGTGCTGTTCTTCTGTGTGTGGTCTACAGAACAAAGCAATTACAAACTCTCTAACACTGCAGAAGCCTTGACGTTCAGCAGGCCTCTCTTAGCATTCAGGAACCGTGAACAGCAGTTTAGTCAGAGCTGTTCTCTTATATACTGCTATTCACCCTGCTCGCTGCCAACTACTAAGTGGCAAATTCATTTTTAGGAGGTTACGGTTGACAGCTTATGCTTAATGATCTTCTTAAGGAGATTTCTCTAGCTGCATAGAAACCCTTTTATAAAAAGTTGGCAGGTTCTATGAAACTAAAGAGAAGACAGTATGTTTCTGAATGCCTGTAAATTATGGCTGAAATTGCAAGTTTCTTCTGGGGGTGAGGGGGGTGTAGTGCATTAACATAACTTGAAGGTCTATTTAATTGACAACTTAGAATGCAAAAGATTTTATCTTTAAACTTCTAAAATTTGAAAACAAGAGAATCTAGGTTAAATAACACAGTTTTTCCAAAGCAGACTGTGCTTCTTTGGAGCTCAGGATTGGAAAAAAAATTTTCCAGAAGGGGCCTCTTCCTTATAAATGTCACAAATGACCGAGATATATGACCCTGACATCTACTTTCTTTTTATATTTTTTACTGACCAGTCATAAGTGGCTTTTGAGTTTATTGTTAAAGGGGAAGGTCAAAGCAGGAGGGATAGTTAATGATGGCAGAAAGATAGGAATCGTGTGGGGACAGTGGGGCTTGTCCATGGAGAAAATCTATGGGGACAGCAGCGTCTGCTCAGGTTCCTGAAGGACTCCCATCCGAGCTCGTATCAGCAGGGCCTTGACTGTGACCTAATGACTTACTTTGGAAAACTCTGATTACTAATCTAGCGTGGCCCCAAGAAACTAGGCCTAGAAATCCGTTCAGAATGCAGCGGGAGGAAAAGTGGTGAGCTAGCACGAACCAGCGGACTCACAGGTGGGGGTCCCTGACCTTGATAAACTAGCTGTCTGCTTAGCTGCACTGAGCCGCATGTTCTCATCTATAAAACAGGACTGATAACGCCATCTTCTCGCGGTGTTTGTGAAGGTTATAAAGGCAGCATACCCTAGCCTGCACGTGATGGGCACTCGAAAGACCCTGGGCCCTCGTCCCCACCTTCCCAAATGGGAAGGGAACCATGCGATTTGCCCTTCTTTGCAGTTAGCTACTATATGGGCACTGGGTGAAATCTTCAGCTGTTGTTCATCATTTCAAATTATACCAGTGAACTATGAAGATAGATCATTTCATTACAAACATACCTGGATTTGGGATCAATCTATCTGGGTTCAGGTGATAAGGTCAATTCACGACCTTGAAAAACATATATTACTTGTCTGTGTGGTTACATTATTCACACATATATAGGGATAGAGATAGAGATAGAAAGATAATAACTATAGACAGTGTATTGTAATAATTAATTTTGAGAGCGTATGGAAAATGATTTCCTGGTAAATGATATAGTGCTTTGTCAACTGTCTATATTTGTGTATTATGTTTGTAGCAATATTTCAATCCTTTTTTCCCCCAAAAACTAAATTGCTTTTATTTCCTATCTAAGAGCTGTCTAGCACTGGCTTTGATATAAATACATCTGTAAATACAAATGAATAACATTTGCAAATGAATGATATGAATTCTACTTTAAAAATCTTCAATTATTACATGAAAACAGTCTGATCACTACTTGGGCTCAGTGTTAATACACATGTCTCTTGATAACACTGTCCGTCTCTTTCCAGGTAAACCGCACAGCCACCTGAGATTTAGCTAGCTGACACTGGATGTCACCATTGTGCTGTGGAATGTGGGTGCAGAACAGGTATGTGTTCTTTAATATTCAGGAGATAGTTTCTTCAAGGGTTTGAAGATACAGTATTTTAGATCTCCCTCCCCTTATATAACCTAATTACACTTGAAGCACTTTTATTATAATGTACCTTTTCAGTTTCCAATAACAAAGCCCTATAAAATAGTGATCAAGAATGATGAAACAATATTTGATATTATTAGCTCAAAACTGAGAAACCAAAATCTCAGAAACAGTGTCCAAACCTATCCGAGCTCTTGGCTGCAAGCCTGGGTAATTGACACTGGCTAACTTAATCAGAGAAGGAAGTTCCTGGGAGGATATGGAGCAGCAAACAGAATTGAAGGGAAAACTCTCTTTGGAAATGAGTCCAGTATGCTGGTCCCTCAGCAAAGATCAGGCTGTAGCAAGGGCAAGATAAAGTCCTTTGGGCATTGCTGCTGGTTACTATATAACCTCCACTGGCCTTCCTACCACTGGGCACAAAGCATCACCCTGTGCCAACCTCCTTGCCTTCTCAGAATAATACTGGGGGTTTCACTGCACCTGGCTCACACGAGCTGGTTGGCCAATCCCTTCCAGGTGTTTCCAGGTGAGGGCGTTCCGTTGGCTGAGTCTAGGGGCTGTACCTGTGCTCCATTCCCTGGGAGGGAGGAAGAGCTGGTGAGGGACCTTTCCTGTGAAGATGCAGGCAGTGGTGATTTTATATATCTGGGAAGGGGATTCAAGTGCTGAAGAGCCCGACTGTGCCAGGCGTCCACCACGGTGCTTTTCCAGTTAGCACCAGGGAGATGAGTTGAGAGGACTACCGTGCGGTCAGCCGGACTTTCTGGCCCCTTCACAGGGCTGACTTGCAGTCAGCTCCATATGCCCTGACCGCCATGCACTCACTGCCTTTCCTTCAGCCCTGCGGGAACCAGACAGGGCCAGCCCTGTTTTTAAGTATTTTAATTATTTATTTATTTATTCATTTTTAGAGAGGAGAGAGAGAGACAGAGAGAGAGAAGGGGGGGAGGAGCAGGAAGCATCAACTCCCATGTGTGCCTTGACCAGGCAAGCCCAGGGTTTTGAACCGGCGACCTCAGCATTTCCAGGTCGACGCTTTATCCACTGCGCCACCACAGGTCAGGTCCAGGGCCAGCCCTGTTTTAAGTGGCTGTGGAGACAGCTCCTTAGGCACATTGGAAGTCTTGAGTTTCAGGTTATTATTTTTTTAATCCCTGCTATGTTAAAAGAAAAACACAAATGGTAGGCTACACTGTGTCCCTTGCTCTTAGAAGACTGCTGGAAGCAAGTCCCAGGCTCTGTTCTTGCTCCTCCCCTGCTGCCTGGAATCCTCTTCTCCCAGGTGGCCACACAGCTTTGCCTCTTTTATTCAAGCCTGTTGCTTAGATGCCCTTCTTCAGATTGGCCTTCCCTTACCACATTCAGCTGTCTGATCTGCTTTTCCTCATGGCACTTGCTATCACCGCTCATTATTGTTTCTATATATTTATTGTTTTGTTTAATGTCTGTCTCCCACTCGGTCCCGAAAGTTCCGTGAAGGCAGGGTCTCTGGCACACCTCTGTGGCCACAACTCTTAACAGAGCTGTGTTTGATAAACATTTACTATATGAATGGGAATTAAGGCTTATATACAGACAGAAATACCTGTGCTAGAACCCGTAGGCTATAGAGAGTGCCTGTATTAGAGTCCTAGGGCTGCTCTGACAAAGACCACAAACAGTGGCTTAAACACAGTCGTTTCCTGTCTCAAAGCTCCGGAGGCTGGAAGTCCTGGATGAGTGTTGGCAGGGGCTTCTTCTTCCCAAGGCTTTGAGGGAGAATCTTCCATGCTTCTCATGGTCTAGCTTCTGCTGGTTCTCCGGCAGCCTCTGGCTTTCTTTGACTTATACAAGCATCACCTTAATGGTTGCCTTCCGCTACACAAGGTATCCTCCCCAAGTGCGTGTCTGTGTCCACGCTTCCTCTTTTTATGAAGACACATGTCATGTAGGATTAAGGGTCCACTCTACCCCAGTATGACCTCATTTTAACTAATTACATCTATAATGACCGTATTTTCAAATGAGGCCACATCCTGAGGTACTGAGGCTTAAGATTTCAACATATGAATGGGAAAGGGACACAGTTCAACCCATAACAGTGCCTTCTATGTGTTTATGGGTAAACATTCTTCTGCATTAAACAGAGAAATAGGTTTAGTTACATTATCCTGGGTGACTGGTGACGTGTTGCATTATCACAATTCACAGTAATGTGTACGAATTGCTTTGTAAATTGTAAACTATTCATGGTAACATCATCAGTTTGGGATGTTGATGAATTATTGATCTCAGAAAGGAAACAATACCATGGATTTGCTAGTCTTTAATGTTCCCCAAACAGATTTTCTTTTAAAGCCCAGCTCGATGAGCAGACTGTTTCAAATATTACCTGATTCTTCTCTACCACTAATGGTTTCATATTTTATTTACTCTTTTGACAAAGACACACAAATCATTTATTATATGCTAAGCACTGTTATAAGTGCTTGGCAAATGTTAACTCAAACAATTCCATGCCGTGTATTATTTATATTATTGATTAATAATGTTACTGAAATGATCTGCATTTTACTAATAAGGCAACACATAGAGGTTAAGGAACTTGCGTCAGGTCACACATTCACTGAGCAGCAGGGCCAGCCCATGAAACTAGATAGTCTGGCTCTAAAGCTTTTGTTTGTAGAGAGTTCTTTCTTCGCGGAAAGTCTCATGGAGAAATTCAGTATGTGACTGAACAAAGATGGCAAAGCCCTGTCCTTGCCCCCCACCCCTGCCTGTTTGAAAAGCCCCAATTGAGGAAATAACACCTCTTGGAACAATGCCTCTTATAAGCTGTCTTCAATCCACTCTAGCATAAAACAAATAAAATTCATTTCTTGCTTTAATTAACTGATTGTATTTTATTTTGAAAATTTTATCTGCCTAATCTTCTTCTGGCAGAAACAAAATGCTAAGATGGATGTTCCATGTGGCAGGATGGTAAAGCCATGTGGCAGTTTGGACTCCGCGGGCTTCAGTTCCCCTTGGGTTTCCTTGTGCAAATCAAGGACTGGGTTCGCAAAAGTTTTCTGAACCAAAGAGAGAAATGGAATTTGAGTTTATGTGAACAGAGCTGGAGACAAGCTTTGCAACCAGCTAGGCATGAACTACCCCCTCTGTTAGGGGCTGTTTATCTTCTGTGCTCATCAAGATAAAATAATAGGAGCTACAACATCACAGCTACTGTCTTTTGAGTGGCTTCTACAAACAGGGATTTTAAAAAGCCTGCATTATTACAACTTCCTTTTGCAGATACATAAGTTGAGGCTAGGATTTTACGAAACATATTCAAGATGGCCAAACAGTGAGTGGAAACATCAGGGGCTGAGAAGTTGCATTCCTTGATATTAAGAATAAATAACACAGGCCCTGCCCAGTTGGCTCAGCAGTAGAGTGTCGGCCCAGCATGTGGAAGTCCCGGGTTCGACTCCCGGCCAGGGCACACAGGAGAAGTGCCCATCTGCTCCTCCACCGTCCCCTCTCTCCTTTCTCTCTGTCTCTCTCTTCCTCTCCCGCAGCCAAGGCTCCATTGGAGCAAAGTTGGTTCAGGCACTGAGGATGGCTCCACGGCCTCCGCCTCAGGCGCTAGAATGGCTCTGGTTGCAGGGGGAGCAATGCAGCAGATGGGCAGAGCATTGCCCCCTGGTGGGCATGCCAGGTGGATTCCGGTCAGGCGCATGCGGGAGTCTGTCTGTCTGCCTCCCCCAGCTTCTCACTGGAAAAATATAAAAAAGAAAGAAAGAAAAAAGAATAAATAACACAAAAGATGATATATTTTTGGATATACAACATGAAGCCCATTGTGATTTTCAAATTATGAAAGACTGGAAGAAATCTGCAGGATCATTCTTAAGAGGGATTACTTTGGATGATGAAATTCCTCCTGTGAATGTACCCAATGTGTATCATAATAAACAGAAAAAGAGAAAGTAAATCCATCAGATGGGACTATCGATCAAGGAGGATTAAACGAGGAAACAAAAACATCTCAGACCAAGTTGATGGTTTGCCTGCCTCCATCTTTCCACGGGTTTTGCTCCTACCCCCTGCCTGCCACACTCTAACTGAGGATTTTTCTATAAAGGACCAGGTGATAGTAAATGTATTACACATTGCTTGTCACATACTTTCTCTGTCACAGCTCCTCAACTCTGCTGTGTTTAGTGTTAAAGCAGCATAGACACTATGTAAATGAATGACCATGGTTAGAGTAAAACTTTAATTATGGGCACAGATTGGAACTTCACATAATTTTATGTATCATTAAACGTTATTCTTCTTTTCATAAGTTTTTTTGAATGGTTGAAATTTAAGAACCATTCATAGTTCATAGGCTGTCCAGAAAGACAGGAAGCCAGCTCAGGCTCGGGGACCCTGGTTTGCTGACCACCACTCTAGCCTGACCATTGCTGATCATCTCTGTGGATATTTTTTCTCTTTTTTTCTAATTTTTATTGAATGTATCGGGGTGACATTGGTTGATAAGTTATATAGGTGTCAGGTATACAATTCTCTAACACATCATCTGTACACTGTATAGTTGTTCACTGCCCCAAGTCCAGTCTCTGCCCATCTCCACTACGCCCCGCCCCTTGACTCTCTTCTGCTTCCCCTCGCCTCCCTTTCTCTCTGGTGAGCACCACACTGTTGTCTGTGTCTAAGAGTTGTTTCTTGGGTTTTTTTTGCTTTATTCCTTCACTTTTTTCACCAGTCCCTTAACCACCCTCTCTTCTCTGTATCTGTGAGCCTGTTTCTATTTTGTTAGCTTACTGTGTACTTTGAGCATTTCAGTGTTGTTATGGACCAAAAACTTAATCCCAGAGGAGACTTAAGAGGACCCAGTAACCAAAATACTTCTAGACACTTTCTGTAACAGCAGAGTTGCAGCTGCCAAGTCAACTTCAGCCCAGATAGAAGCTATCATGGCTGTCTAAGAAGACTTAGACTAAAATGAAAAATTCTTGGCATACTCTGTCAATTCCATGTAAGATTAAAGGATAAATGCAAGACTCTGAGTTATCCCCAGAAATTGTCTAGTTTTTAAGTAATGCTAATAAGTATGAAAATTCTTTGTGTGTTTTAATAGCATGGGCCATTACTAAATTTTAAATATTTTTGTCTTTTTTTTTTTCTAGTCAGGGAAGCCAGACTTAATGTGATGGAAACACCCTTGACCTTCTTGGCTGAAAGATAACGGTTTGAGGTGCAGCTCCGTAGGTGTACAGGGATCTCGGGTAAGTGGACAGCACCGAGGGAGTCATGGCTTCCTCATCAGTAAAATGAGATTAATTATCCAGCCTCACAGGACTTTTCATTTTAGTTTTTAGTCCTTTACTGCTTATAATGGACATCTCCCACAGCAACGAAATAAACAGAGGAGTATAATGAACCCTATCTTCCCAGCTTGAACAATTCCTTGCATTTTCCCAAACTTCTTTCATCTGTACCCCACCCAATTTTCCCTCAGCCTTAGAGTATTTTAAAGTACTTCCAAAGGTAATATTATTTCACCTGAGAATACTTCAGAATGTATGACTAACATTCTTTATTTGATACAATCTTTATTTGAAGAATGTCATAAATGCGTTATCACACCTAGCAGAATTACAGTGATTCCTTAACATCTCGATTATCCAGCCAGTGTTAAAACTCCCCTCAATATCTCAACAATGTCTTTATAAAGCTGGTTTATTTGAATCAGAAGCCAAAGAAGATTTATTTACTACATTTGGTCATGTGTCTCTTAAGACTCTTACTTTATAGCAATTTATCTTCACCGCATCCTTCTTCATATAATTAATTTTTGTAAGGAACTGGTTATTTGTTCAGTAATGTTTCACATAATATGGATTTAGGTTGCAGCCTTTACCTTTGTAGAGTCATTAAACATTTTCCTCTTGTTCAGATATTTACTGCTGTTAGATATAGAGGCTTAGTAGATTCAGGCTCATTATTTAAAAATCTTATAGGTGATGCTTTCTACTTGTGATTGTACCACATCTGGAGAACAACATACCTAGCTGTCTCTTCTTCACTTATGTTGGGATTGATTAGAGGGTTTCCTCAGGTTAACATGTTCTTCATCAACCTCTCACCTGATGTTTTAGTACCGGTTGATAACTTGCTTAAATCTGTTATTTCACAGGGGGTTACAGAATGGAGTTTTTCTAATTCTATCAATCCCTCATCTATCTTAGCAGGAATGTTTTTTAAAAAATTCCCTCATCAATTATTTAACATGAAATACAGTTACAAAGACAAGGTAAATATTTGTTGGTGTCCCCCATCCTTTTTTTGGCTAATATTTAAATATGATGGTGGCCTATTTCCATTGAGTGGGACGATAAGGATTGGTGGTGGTTTTTCTCTGTCATTGTTATTTTAGGAATTTAAAAAATGTTGCCATGTTTCAATTTTCACAGTCATTCCTCTTTAGGCTGGTTCTTGTGTTGTATTCAAGTAGTATTTGATTACTATTTTTACCCTCTTGTATGACAAGATGTCTCAGGCTCACCTTATATATTTCTTGCCTCAGACCTGAAGCACTCAAGAAGCCTTGGCTTCTTTTTAGTAGAAAATGGTATACTGAGACCACAGTCTGGATTCTAGGAGTGTTAATTGCTATTTTTCAGTGGATAAATCTAGAATATACATTCTTAAAGGAAAATAAATCACTATGTCATACTCATAATTTCAATTCAGATTCTCAGGGTTTTATGTAACATTTTTAGTTCTAATTTTTTTTCCTCCTGTGCTAAAAATCTTGGTTTTTAATGACATGATAACAATGACTTCTTGGTGTGATTCTGCATTCATGTGGGTTAGTGCAGAAGCATACATGCACACACATATGATAATAGTTTCAAAATAGTGATATCGATGTTTCCACTAATAATATCATTATTAAGTGTAGTTTGATTGTTTTTCTATTCTTTTTGATTCTCAGAACATAGCATACCTGGGGTAAATAGTCCCTGGTGTGCGTCTTAAAGTCACTTCAAATAATATATGTGAATATGCCACCAACTTGCCCCAAAAGAAAAGGTATTTCTTTTTTTATTTTGAAGGCTTTTTTTCCCATTTTTCCATTACTTTATTTCATAATTAGGTAAAATAATTGCATTGTTCAAAGTCAAAACTATAGATCACAGGTTGCTCCCTTCCCATCATTCCTACCTTCTTATAGAATTTATAATACTACATGCCCTTTCTTGCACCATACTCTTTCATGGAATAATACACATTGTAGAAGAGTCCATAGCACTAGGTAATTTATTCAACCAGCCCTCTTTCTGTGGGCATTTGAGTTTTCCCAATCTTTTACTGATAAAAATAATTTTTGGTAAATGCTCTTTATAGGCTATCGAGAGTTAAAGAAAATGCAGTGTATTAAATGTTTGTGTTAAGTATAAAGTGATACATATGTATACATATGTATATAAGTGATATATGTATATAGACACATTGTTTTGTTATAATTGTATTATTTTACTTCCACAGACACTTATAATGTGCTTATAATGTGCTAGAATATGAAGTTGAAGAGAACATGATCTGTATCCGAAGTTTTACAGTCCAATAGAATGTGGAATAAAAAGAAAAATTGTACATATTTCCTTCTCAGATAATCTCTAAGTTTTTAATTAATGATTGTTTTAGTTGCTGGTGTTTTTATATTAAAATAATTCCTGGATTTATGGATATATACAGGTATCAGTAATTTATAATATTTTATACTGTATAGTATCTGATTACAGTGTTAGTAAGGTTTACAAACCATATACTCATATCATCAAAGAAGTCAGTTTGTCTAAACTGATTGATGTTTTCCTAGAGCCAGAATTCACAATGGCAACAGTAACTGTCACCACAGAGGTTCCCTCAAGCGATAAGATAGAAGATAGTTCTGCCTCGTATGAGTCCACATCAGCTCACATTATTGAAGAAACTGAATATGTGAAAACGGTACGTGGGTACCAGACATCATCTCAGCAGGATGTGATTTTTTAAAAATAAAGTCTAATAGAGAGTAGCAGGCTTTGTTTCCCCTCCAGAGAATGTGTGAGGAAGAACAAATCTAGTTGGCAAAGGACAATCGTGATAACTGAAGTTTAAACACATGTTTAGTTTTCCCTGGAGGGTATGAACCTCTGTTCTTACATTCAGAGTAAAACTGAAGAATGAGCCAGGAGGGTTTGGAACACCTGCCAGCACTTATCCGCCACCGCACTTCCTATGTTTTATATTGTTTTCAGTTGGAGCGTGAGTGTTGGTGGTGCATTCCCTAGTCGACGTTTACATTTGCTGCTGAGTTTCTGGCTCTCCTAGCCTTGTCCCTTCTCACAGTTCAGGGCTGCTGTCTGCCAGTGACTACATGTTGGCATGTTCCTTCATTAAAAATGTAAAATCTTATAAGAATCCAATAATACTGGGTAACAAAACTTAGATGTATTTTTATGAGCGGTTTCCTAGAACAGATGGAGAAATTGGGACATAGAGAGTTTGTCACATTCATATCTGTTCATTTATCCTTGAGGGTCTTGTAATTCCATAGGCCACTGAGGCATGGGCTTCGAGTTCATGCATAAATTTGTATGATCTCCACTTTTTCTAGTAATTACTAAATAGTAATTATTCTCTACTAATTACTAGATAGTAATTATTTTGTTGTAATTACTAGATAGTAATTATTTTATAGTAATTACTAAATAGTAATTATTTTATAGTAATTATTAAATAGTAAATTAGTCCTAAATTACTATACAGGAAAACAGAATAGAATTAAATACTAATTACTAAATAATAATTATTTTGTCATATAATAGTCATTCAGATTCTGTTGTAGATTTGACTGAGAGTTATAAAGACAAAGTGCTCATTTTCTGCGATCTAAACAATATGAGTCTTAACGCAAGTTAGATTGTTCATAGTTATTTAAAGCTGAGATCAGTAGATATGGATTACTTTCTAGATAAATCAGTTTCACTGCCACTGGTTTAGAGGAAAAAAGGCATTTAACATTAAATGTCTTTGAAAAAATAATAAAAAATTTTTTATTCTAGATTCGAACTACTCTGGAAAAGATCCGAAATCAAATGTTTAAAGACGAAGCAGGACATAACAGCACAAAGCACAGACTAGATGCAAAGGTAATGAGTTTATTATAATGCACCATTTTGATTCCTTCAGTCAATAAACATAACACCGTATAGTAATTATTCTTTGAAGTTTTGAATGATGAGTGTTAAATATTTTGTCAGTGTCTAAAGATGTTAATGGATGTATGCATGAAATATTTAACCACAGGTATCATTAGTAGGATCAGATTGGAATGGCCAGACCTCACCTGAATATTTTAAACTGGGCTTACTTACCTAAAGTATATGGGAAGGTGTAGGCCCAGCCAAGATGCAGGGCAACAACATTTCCCAATGACAGACCGAGGTACAAGCTTGGGCCATAGCAATGGGCATGCAGTTGAAGCCATTAGGCTGAGTGATCAGACAATTGATAAATTTAAGGGAACCCCATCCCCTCTGACCAGCTTTATGTTCTTAAGGCTAAGCAATCACCTGACCAGGCGGTGGTGCAGTGGTGCAGTAGATAAAGCATTGGACTGGGATTCAGAGGACTCAGGTTTGGAACCCTGAGGTTGCTGGCTTGAGCACAGGCTCATCTGGCTTGAGCATGGGGTTGCTAGCTTGGGCATGGGATCATAAACAGGATCCCATGGTCACTGGCTTGAGTCCAAAGGTTGCTGGCTTGAAGCCCAAGGTCGCTGGCTTGAGCAGGGGGTCATTCGCTCTGCTGTAGTCCCTTGGTTAAGGCACATATGAGAAAGCAATCAATGAACAACCAAGGATCCACAATGAAGAATTTATGCTTCTCATCTCTCTTTCCTTCTGTCTGTTTGTCCCTATCTATCATTTTCTCTCTCTCTCTCTCTGTCTCAGAAAAAAAAAAGAAAAAAAAAAGAAAGAAAAAAAAAAGAAGAAGGCTGAACAGTGTGTCTTAGCCTTGTCTGGACTACAACAATTTAACTCTCATCTAAGCCGAGTGAGTGCGCGTCCTGAATGCCAGCATTAGCCACTATGCAGTAGGGTCACAGAGAATGCCAAAGACAGTGTGTGATGCATACACATGGCCTTCTTTATCACCCTTGACCCCCTAAACTAACATAACTAACTTTATTTTCTTAAACTAAGTGTTCTGAAACTGAAAGTTTAAAAAGATGTTTGTGAATGATGAAAAAACACAAAAAAACAGTTTTAGCTACGTTGAGTTGACGATGGGACGTCCATGTGGAGGTTTCTAGTGGGCGGCTGGCTACCCGACTCTGGAGGTGAGGGTAAAGGTTGTTCGGCGCTGGGAGGTCCAAGCTGCAGGCTAGACCTCCCAGCAGGGAGTTTCGGGATGGGACTGAAACTCCCGAAACTGCAGGAGATCAACGAGCATGTGAGTGTGGCGAGACATGAGAGGAAACCTAAGCTCTGAGTCCTGAGACTGCCAACATTTTGCTGCTGGGAACAAAGGGAAGAATCATCACAGGAGACTGAGAAGAGAGGTTAGTGGATTTGGAGGAAAGATAGGAGAGAATGGAGATACTGAAGACAAGGAAAAGAGTTTGTTTCAGAAAAAGGTGTGGGACCATATGGTCAAATAAACTGAGGACTGAACATTGATCACTGGCTATAACAATGGGGAAGTTTTGAGGATTTTGATAGAAGTAGCTTCTTAGGAATGGAGAAGAACTGTGTTGCCCATGTCTCTGTTCAGCCATCTCAAGCCACAGGTTAGCAGACCAACCGAGTATCAAAACATCAGCCCCTTCCCTTCGTATCTGTGGAATGTCATAGTAGAGATTTAACTGTAACGACCTAGGGCAATGCTGGTACAGAACCAGAGTCAAAACATCAGAGTTTAGAGTAAAGAGTAGTTTATTGATGGAGATGGCACCAACTGAGAAGGGGGAAGAACTAACGGTACCTCAAATCCATCTTCAGAATGTACAGAGTTCAGGCTTCTTTTACGTCAGGTGAAAGGGAAATTGGAAAGAGGTGATTGATGACTACAGACATCTGGGCACCAGCAAGGGTCCAGGGAAGGTTGTGAAACGTCTTTATTCTTGCTCTATTAACTCTAGTCGATGTGCATCAGGTCACAAGGTTCCTGCAAATCTTTGATAAGCAATCATTATTTTGTACACACCTCCCTTATCTCCTTAGGAGAATCACCTTCTGGTAAGGGGCTTTTTTTTTTTTTTCTGTAAAACTCAAGCTACAAGCAGAATCCCTCTAATGATCAGCATGTCGATATGAAAAAGCTATTAACCTGAAGGTCATGGGAACAAAGCAGGCTTAAACAACATAGAGTCAGAGAGGCTGAGCATTTCGCCCTGTGTGAATTACTGCTCCCAAGGTATGGACCGCAGTCCCAGCAGCATCTGCAGCATCAGAGAGCTGGTTAGGAAGGAAGCATCTAGAGCTCCGCCCTTGCCCTCCTGAATCAGAACCTGCAGGGTACCCAGATCCACCACGTGATTGCTTTGCACGTTCAAGTTTCAAAGGCATGCATCTACGACCTGCGTAGTTACCTGCCACTGCCAGTTACCTACCTTCTACAGGAGTTCTTTCATCAGATAGTCTTACTCTTAATAAATTAAAGAAGAAAATAATGCTTACTGTGTATATGGAAAGTGAGAATATGCACTATGTTCACAAGTAGAAAAAAATAAATCCATGACAGAATTGTGATAGCTATATTATTAATATTCCCTACATTCCTTTTACCTTTTGTTCCTATAAATGTAGTCTATCTATGGTACTAGAGAAGACATACAGGCTTTGCTGTTGAACGAACTGGGATTCTAATCCTGGTTCTGGCAGTCATTGTGGGGCATAACCTTAGGTTTGTTAGTTAAGCTCTCTAATCTTCACTTTCCTCATTTATATAATGGATATAATACCTTCTAGTGTTTGGAATATTCAGACCAAAGAGTGTGTATAAAACATCTGAAAGATATACTGACACGTAGTAGGTGCTTAATAAATAAAAGTTGCTATAATTATAGTATATATATAATCGCATAATAATTCCTCAGTCTGTCTTGGAGAACTCTGGAAGAGCAGAAAGAGCACAGGGTGGGTGATCTAGGCTGTATACTGAGCTGTCCCACACACGTGGTGTGTAAATTCAGCTCTGTCCCTCTGTTCTCATATCTGGAAAATGGGCGTGGTTGAGTTAGATGGTTTCAAGTTTCCTTTTTACTTCCATACGTCCTTGATCCCATGTGGGACTTATTTTAGGCTCCAAGTGCATAAAATGAGCCAGAGTTTATGTAGGGTTACACTGGCAGCGACATTCAGTGCTGACATCTCTGATTAGGAATTTAAAAGGGTGATTACAACAAAGCATCGCTGAGAACTGAATATTTTGTATTATAACTATTATGTCTGATTAGTTTTAATGCAATGTAACCAAAATACTTTTATGTCTATAACTCAGATTTTTTTAAATGTTTTAAATGGCCTTGTAGAGATTGTTTCCTAAGAAGGACTTAATGGTATATTGAAAACTGTAGGGAATGTCAAAGCCATAAAAGAGGTACTTCTGCCTTTTTTAAATTGAAGAGTCTATTTATTTTTTTATTTATTTATTTTTTAATAGTTTTATTTATATTAAAATTTTTATTTATTAGTATTTTACTTTTATTTTTTCCACAGTAGTTATCTCAGAGATGAATACTATAATTGCTCTGTCCGTATTGCTGATTATTATTATTTTTTTAAATAATTTTATTTTTTTAATGAGGTGACATCAATAAATCAGGATACATATATTCAAAGATAACAAGTCCAGGGTATCTTGTCGTTCAATCATGTTGCATACCCATCACCCAAAGTCAGATTGTCCTCCGTCACCCTCTATCTTGTTCTCTCTGTGCCCCTCCACCTCCCCCTTTCCCTCTCCCATTCCCCCCTCCCCCCCGTAACCACCACACCCTTATCAATGTCTCTCAGTTTCACTTTTATGTCCCACCTACGTATGGAATAATGCAGTTCCTGGTTTTTTCTGATTTACTTATTTCGCTTCGTATCATGTTATCAAGATCCCACCATTTTGCTGTAAATGTTCCGATGTCATCATTTCTTATGGCTGAGTAGTATTCCATAGTGTATATGTGCCACATCTTCTTTATCCAGTCATCTATTGACGGGCTTTTTGGTTGTTTCCATGTCCTGGCCACTGTGAACAATGCTGCAATAAACATGGGGCTGCACGTGTCTTTACGTATCAATGTTTCTGAGTTTTGGGGGTATATACCCAGTAGAGGGATTGCTGGGTCATAAGGTAGTTCTATTTTCAGTTTTTTGAGGAACCACCATACTTTCTTCCATAATGGTTGTACTACTTTACATTCCCACCAACAGTGGATGAGGGTTCCTTTTTCTCCACAGCCTCTCCAACATTTGCTATTACCTGTCTTGCTAATAATAGCTAATCGAACAGGTGTGAGGTGGTATCTCATTACCATTTTGATTTGCATTTCTCTAATAGCTAAAGAAGATGAGCATCTTTTCATATATCTGTTGGCCATTTGTATTTCTTCCTGGGAGAAGTGTCTGTTCATATCCTCTTCCCATTTTTTTATGGGATTGTTTGTTTGTTGTTGAGTTTTATGAGTTCTTTGTATATTTTGGATATTAGGCCCTTATCTGAGCTGTTGTTTGAAAATATCATTTCCCATTTAGTTGGCTTTCTGTTTATTTTGTTATCAGTTTCTCTTGCTGAGCAAAAACTTCTTAGTCTGATGTAGTCCCATTCATTAATTTTTGCCTTCACTTCTCTTGCCATTGGAGTCAAATTCATAAAATGCTCTTTAAAACCCAGGTCCATGAGTTGAGTACCTATGTCTTCTTCTATGTACTTAATTGTTTCAGGTCTTATGTTTAGATCTTTGATCCATTTTGAGTTAATTTTTGTACAGGGGGAGAGACTGTAGTCCAGTTTCATTCTTTTGCATGTGGCTTTCCAGTTTTCCCAGCACCATTTATTGAAGAGGCTTTCTTTTCTCCATTGTGTGTTCTTGGCCCCTTTATCAAAAATTATTTGACTATATATATGTGGTTTTATTTCTGGACTTTCTATTCTGTTCCCTTGGTCTGAGTGTCTATTTTTCTGCCAATACCATGCTGTTTTGATTGTCGTGGCCCTATAATAGAGTTTGAAGTCAGGTATTGTAATGCCTCCAGCTTCATTCTTTTTCTTTAGGATTGCTTTGGCTATTCGGGGTTTTTTATAGTTCCATATAAATCTGATGATTTTTTGCTCTATTTCTTTAAAAAACGTCATTGGAAGTTTGATGGGAATTGCATTAAATTTGTATATTGCTTTGGGTAATATAGCCATCTTGATTATATTTATTCTTCCTAGCCAAGAACAAGGTATATTCTTCCATCTCATTATATCTTTTTCAATTTCCCTTAAAAATGGTTTATAGTTTTCATTATATAAGTCCTTTACATTCTTTGTTATGTTTATTCCTAAGTATTTTATTTTTTTTGTTGCAATCGTGAAGGGGATTATTCTTTTGAGTTCGTTCTGAATTGTTTCATTGTTGGCATATAGAAAGGCTATTGACTTCTGTATGTTAATTTTGTATCCTGTGACCTTACTGTATTGGCTTATTGTTTCTAGTAGTCTTTTTGTGGATTCTTTGGGGTTTTCGATGTATAGGATCATATCATCTGCAAAAAGTGATACCTTTACTTCTTCTTTTCTGATATGGATGCCTTTTATTTCTTTGTCTTTTCTGTTTGCTGTGGCGAGAACCTCTAGTACCACATTAAATAAGAGTGGAGAGAGTGGACAACCCTGTCTTGTTCCTGATTTAAGGGGGAAAGCCTTCAGTTTAGTGCCATTTAATATGATGTTAGCTGATGGTTTATCATATATGGCCTTTATCATGTTGAGATATTTTCCTTCTATACCCATTTTGTTGAGAGTCTTAAACATAAAATTGTGTTGTATTTTATCAAAAGCCTTTTCTGCGTCTATTGATAAGATCATGTGGTTTTTGTTCTTTGTTTTGTTGATATGGTGTATTACGTTAACCGTTTTACGTATGTTGAACCATCCTTGAGATTCTGGGATGAATCCCACTTGATCATGATGTATTATTTTTTTAATATGTTGTTGTATTCGATTTGCTAGTATTTTGTTTAGTATTTTAGCATCTGTATTCATTAGAGATATTGGTCTGTAGTTTTCTTTTTTTGTGCCATCCTTGCCTGGTTTTGGTATGAGGGTTATGTTGGCCTCATAAAATGTGTTTGGAAGTATTGCTTCTTCTTCAATTTTTTGGAAGACTTTGAGTAGAATAGGAACGAAGTCTTCTTTGAATGTTTGATAAAATTCGCTGGTATAGCCGTCAGGGCCTGGACTTTTATTTTTGGGGAGGTTTTTAATGGTTTTTTCTATTTCTTCTCTACTGATAGGTCTATTTAGGCTTTCTGCTTCTTCTTGACTCAGTCTAGGAAGGTTGTATTTTTCTAGGAATTTATCCATTTCTTCTAGGTTGTTGAATTTAGTGGCATAAAGTTTTTCATAGTATTCTACAATAATTCTTTGTATACCTACGGTGTCCGTGGTGATTTCCCCTCTTTCATTTTGGATTTTGTTTATATGAGTTCTTTCTCTTTTTTCCTTGGTAAGTCTTGCCAAGGGTTTGTCAATTTTGTTGATGTTTTCAAAGAACCAGCTCCTTGTTCTATTAATTTTTTCTATAGTTTTTCTGTTCTCTAATTCATTTATTTCTGCTCTGATTTTTATTATCTCCTTTCTTCGGCTAGTTTTGGGTTGTCTTTGTTCTTCTTTTTCTAGTTCCTTAAGGTGGGAAGTTAAGTGGTTCACTTGGGCTCTCTCTTGTTTGTTCATATATGCCTGAAGTGATATGAACTTCCCTCTTATCACTGCTTTTGCTGCATCTCATAGATTCTGATATGTCGTATTGTCATTTTCATTAGTCTGTATATATCTTTTGATCTCTGCACTTATTTCTTCTTTGACCCATTCATTTTTTAAAAGTATGTTGTTTAGTTTCCACATTTTTGTGGGATTTTTTTCCTCTTTTTTGCAGTTGAATTCTAGTTTCAAGGCTTTATGATCAGAAAATATGCTTGGTACAACTTCAATTTTTCTGAATTTGCTGATGTTGTTTTTGTGGCCCAACATATGGTCAATTCTTGAGAATGATCCATGTACACTGGAGAAAAATGTATACTCAGTCACTTTGGGATGCAATGTCCTATAGATGTCTATCATATCCAGGTGCTCTAGTGTTTTGTTTAAGGCCACTATGTCTTTGTTGATTCTCTGTTTGGATGACCGATCTAGAGCCGTCAGCGGTGTATTGAGGTCTCCAAGTATGATTGTATTTTTGTCAGTTTTTGTTTTAAGATCAATAAGTAGCTGTCTTATATATTTTGTTGCTCCTTGGTTTGGTGCATATATATTAAGAATTGTTATGTCTTCTTGATTCAGTGTCCCCTTAGCCATTATGAAATGGCCATTTTTATCTCTGAGTACTTTTCCTGTCTTGTAGTCAGCATTATCAGATATGAGTATTGCTACACCTGCTTTTTTTTGGATGTTATTTGCTTGGAGTATTGTTTTCCAGCCTTTCACTTTGAATTTGTTTTTATCCTTGTTACTTAGATGAGTTTCCTGTAGGCAGCATACAGTTGGATTTTCTTTTTTAATCCATTCTGCTACTCTGTGCCTTTTTATTGGTGAGTTTAATCCGTTTACATTTAGTGTAATTATTGATACTTGTGAGTTCCCTATCGCCATTTTATATCTTGTTTTCTGTTAGTTTTGTGTCTTGTTTGATCCTTCTCTTTCATTTTTCTATCTTTTGTTTTTATTTGGTTGTATTCCATACATCTTTCCTCTGTTGCTACCTTTTTTATCTCATGTGCTTCTGTGGTAGTTTTTTCAATGGTGGTTACCTTTGAGTAATGAAAAGGGTCCTTACCCTGTTCATTGTAGTGAACTATTTTGTGAGGACTTTTGCACTCCATCGTCCTTTGCTACTGTTAATCTCCATCTTCTCCCCCTCTTTCTTTTTGTTGTTGTCACAGTTTAAATTTGGTTTTATTGTGTTCTTCTTGGAGCTTTTACTTGTGGCTCTGTTTTTTTTTGTTCTTTGTATCTGATTGGAGAACCCCCTTTAGTAATTCCTGGAGTGGGGGTTTTCTGATGATAAATTCCCTCATCTTTTCTGTATCTGTGAATGTTTTTATTTCTCCTTCATATTTGAAGGATAGCTTTGATGGGTATAGTATTCGTGGCTGAAAGTTCCTCTCTTTCAGGACTTTAAATATTGGGGTCCACTCTCTTCTAGCTTGTAGAGTTTCTGCTGAGAAATCTGATGATAATCTAATGGGCCTTCCTTTATATGTTGTATTCTTCTTTTCCCTGGCTGCCTTGAGAATTTTTTCTTTGCCGTTGGTTTGTGCCAATTTCATTATGATGTGCCTTGGAGTAGGTTTGTTGGGGTTAAGAAAACTCAGAGTTCTGTTTGCTTCTTGAATTTGAGGTTTTAGTTCTTTCCACAGGCTTGGGAAGTTCTCATCTATTATTTGTTTATGTTCTCAATTCCATTTTCGCTCTCTTCTCCCTCTAATATACCTATTATTCTTATGTTATTCTTTTTGATGGAGTCAGATAATTCCTGTAGGGCTAACTCATTTTTTTTCATTTTTGAGTCTCTTTCTTCTTCTCTCTGTTGTGCCTCAAGTTGCTTGCCTTCTATTTCACTAATCCTACCTTCTGTCAGGCCTGTTCTATTACCTAAGCTTATTACCTCGTTTTTCAGCTTGTGAATTGAGTTTTTAATCTCTGTTTGATTTGTTTTTATAGTTTCAATTTCCTTGGAAATATATTCTTTGTGTTCATTGAGTTGTTTTCTGAGCTACCTAATTAGGCAATTAGGTAGCCTGTGTTTCTTATATATCTCTGAGTATTTTTAGGATTTCTATTTTAAATTCTCTGTTGTTTAACTCCAAAGTTTCCAATATATTAAATTTTTTCTCCATAGATTTTTCCTCATCTAGCTGTGTTACCTCTCTTTCTTTTGTATCCATGATATTCGATTTTCTCTTCCTTAATGGCATCTTTGGGTGTATTGCGAAGCATCTGGAGGCTCCAAGTATAGGTTTTTCTGTTTCTGGTTGAAGATCTTGTTGAGTTTTGGGGGAGATTTATCAGTATCGCTTCCTACTCCGCCATTACTCTGACGTCATCCCCCGAAGAGTCTATTTAAATGTAAGCAAACAGAGACGCCGGCTGCTTCATCTAGAAATCCCTATTGATATTTGAGACTCAGATGTATCTGTGCCGATGTGAACCTCCCATGATGTAAGCACTAGAAAGTGATCATTATGGTCGTCAGAGCTTGTAGATAAAAGGAAAGGTCAAGTTGATGATTTTCATGTTTGCTCATTTCAGTGCTGCCGACACATCCAAAATGGCCCCGAGTCTCAAATGGACCCCACGTGTTGTGATCTGAACCTGCTCATGGAAAGAATGAAAGGCAAGGACCTACAGCTTTTAGAAATGAACAAAGAGAATGAAGTATTGAAAATCAAGGTATGACCATAAAGAGCTATCTTGAACTTTGTATTTTGTGTTGGCCTGTGAGCCAGTAGGGTTCCCTGTGGCTCCGGGAAGCAGACATCCACACACATCTATGGACCCCCACACACGCTCACATACGTAGAGGGGCGCTGGACATGTCCTCAATTAAATCTCATTGTCTTATTTGGGATCCTACTTTTATTATTAAAAAGGCCTTACAAAATGTTTCAGTTGTGCCAGATGGATAATTTCTAGAGATCTGTGGTATAACGTGCCTCAAGTTAATACTGTGTTGGACATGGAAAATTTAACAGGTTGGTCTCATGTGAAGTGTTCTTACAATAAATTTTAAAAGTCTTCACATATTCAATAAATATTAATCCAGGCATTTATAGTCAAATATCTTATTATTTTGTTTCATTAATTTATTGGATGCTTTATATTTTCTTATTATATATGTACAATTATATATTATATATACATATATGTACATTATATAATACATATAATATACATGATATATACAATATAATATATGTAAATATATTTATTTATATGTACAGTTAGTTCTGCAGTGACTATCTGGGTAGGTACATCTTTGCAGACATCCTTGATTATTTCTTTAGGTTAAATTCTTTTATTTATTTATTTATTATTATTTTTTTTTGTATTTTTCTGAAGCTGGAAACGGGGAGAGACAGTCAGACTCCCGCATGCGCCCGACCGGGATCCACCTGGCACGCCCACCAGGGGCGATGCTCTGCCCACCAGGGGGCGATGCTCTGCCCCTCCGGGGCATCGCTCTGCTGCGAGCCACTCTAGTGCCTGGGGCAGAGGCCAAGGAGCCATCCCCAGCGCCCGGGCCATCCCTGCTCCAATGGAGCCCCGGCTGCAGGAGGGGAAGAGAGAGACAGAGAGGAAGAAGGGGGTGGGGGGTGGAGAAGCAAATGGGCGCCTCTCCTATGCGCCCTGGCTGGGAATCGAACCCGGGTCCCCCACACGCCAGGCCGACGCTCCACCGCTGAGCCAACCGGCCAGGGCCAGGTTAAATTCTTGAAAGATGCATGACACTATAGCTTTATTGCCATTCATACTCTAATCTTGCCTATTTCCATCACTGGTATTTCAGGAAAATAATCTCTTAGTAGTGTCATAGATTTCGATGATAAAAGGCTTGCAAATCCGAGTGTAAGCTGGCAGGCACCCTGGCCCTCTGTGAAGGGTGCAGGCTCTACACGCAGGGCACTGTTGTGCGTGGGGCTCTGGTTTGGCCAATCGGCCTGCGTGGCAACCTCATTAAACAGGGGCTTCTTGTTTTACATGTTTCTCTTACTGCTGTAGATAGAGTCTTTTCTCCCATCCATTGTTTGTGAAGGACAGTCACAGCCTTTGTGTTTATAAGTGCCTGTCAAAGTGTTCTTCCTTAAACCCTTTTCATTGTAAATGTCAACCATGCGTAAGGACCATTTTTTCCCCTCCTAGTTGGAAGCCTCCAGAGAAGCAGGGGCAGCAACTCTGAGAAATGTGGCCCAGAGGTTATTTGAAATCCACCAAACTCAGTCTGAAGAGGCTAGAAAGAAGCATGAGGACAGTCAGCACTCACTCCAGGTACTGAACTAGCCACTTGTCCCCTGGAGAACTGAGCCCTGTTGTTCATGGGCCTCTTTTTAAGAAGTGAGATGTGAAACAAGCCATGGCCATGCGATTGGCGACCACGGGGAAGGGCAGCGAGCTGCTCCGTGCCCATCTGCCCCCGACCGCTGATTAGCCGGCACCCAGACATGTTACCACCCTTGCCAGAGCCCTGCGGAGCATAGGTGGCAGGGAGACTCCGCCACCTGCCTAGAAATCAGGGCTGTCCTAGGCAACCCTGGCCAGTGACCTCTCTTCTCTTCTGGTTCTGCCTTGGGCTAAGGAGCAGACCACGGGGGAGTCATTCTGCCCTGCTGCACTTAGACTTCCTGGTGTCTAAAGTGGAAGAGGCAGGCTAGATAAATGGTTTCAGAATGGTTTTGATCCTAGAACACATTTTCTCAGGTTAAACACACAAAAAACCTATGTGTATGTGTATATATGGTATACTTTAAAACATATAAAAATTATATATTTTGTATTTTAAATTTATATATATTTTTATATAAATTAAAAATATAAAAACATTAAGTAGATATATGTGTGGGTGTGTCTTAGACACACACACATTTTTGTTTCTTTTTAAATTTGAAGTATATATTCTAGGGCCAATAAAAGTTTATCTGAAGAATGTATTCTAGGACTGGATAGGAAAAAAATACATGGTGTGTGTGTGCACGTGCGTGCGCGCGCACACACGCGAGCACGTGCATGCACACATGTGGTGTGTGTGTTTGTCAAATGGGTAAGCTCATTCATTGATTCTGGTGTTGGGCGCGGACCTCTGCCAGCGCAGACCCCAGGGGAACACTGAGGAGCGCAGCAGGGAGTCCCCTGGGAGGTAGCATGCTTTCGTGCTGCAGTGTGTGGAGGTGCTGGTCGCCACCTCAGGGCAGGCAGGGTGCAGAGAGAGAGTCTAGTGAAATGGCAGGCTGGTGTGGACCCCGGTGCTCCGTGAGCGGTGACCTGCAGGACCCGGAGTGCGCACGTCCCTGCTCAGCCCAGGCTGGAGATGCCTGGCAGGAATGCCCACCTGGTGTTTTTAAGGGAAGCCAGACACTATTTTTTTAACTGTGAACTCTCAAATTCTATCAAACACACACGCGGATGTGAGTGTGCGTGTCAGTAAAAGTCAAGCTGGAGCACGCCCAGCGTGTGCGGCCGGGGCTGCCAGGGGAAGACTGCGCTCCTCCGGTCTTCAGCCCACCTGCTGTGTGCCCAGGCACAGCGGAGGTCATTCTGCTTTCGTGACCCTGTTGGATTAAAAAAGAAAACATTTTTTAAAACACGTAAGACTTTATTGTTGTTCTCAGCAAGTTTTGTTGAGAAAAAGTAAAAAATTTTGCTTTTCTTAAATTTGTGTCTCTTTTTCTCATACCTGTTCAGATAGTGTGCTTTATGGTAACAAATGTAAACATTCCGGGAATCAAATTTATGTATTATGGTTTGGTGGTGTTTATTTGGAAGGAAACACTAAACTCAAAAGGGAATTCTAAACAAATGTGAATTTTTAATTTTTTTGTTTACTCAGAAAGTTATAGAAGAAGATAGTATCAATATAGGTTTAATAAATTAATAGTCTGACAACTGTTTTTCTGACCAAAGGTTAACAAACTTGAAAAAGAACAGGAATTGAAACAACAGGTTGAAAATCTGAATCAAGTTGCTGAAAAACTTGAAGAAAAGCATAATCAAATCACAACATTGGAGAACCTTGTACAGAGAATGGAACAGGTAAGGGCGGGAGACTAAGAGGGATTTCTTCCTACAGTTTAAGAAATAATACTAAAATAAATAAGATAACATTAAGTAGGAGTGCTCTTTGTAACTCCTAAGAAAGACTTTAGGAAGCACTCAATGATGTTTCTTCCCTTATACATTTGCTATAATCTGCACTATTAGGGATTGACGTCTCTACAAATACTGATGTCATCTTTCTCCCTCTAGTAAATGAATGACTTAGAGCAGTGGTCCCCAACCCCTGGGCCATGGACCGGTACCAGTCCATGGGCCATTTGGTACCCGTTCATAGAGAAAGAATAAATAACTTACATTATTTCCGTTTTATTTATATTTAAGTCTGAACAATGTTTTAAAAATTTTTTAAAAATGACCAGATTCCCTCTGTTACATCCGTCTAAGACAGGGGTCCCCAAACTACGGCCCGCGGGCCGCATGCAGCCCCCTCAGGCCATTTATCCGGCCCCCGCCGCACTTCCGGAAGGGGCACCTCTTTCATTGGTGGTCAGTGAGAGGAGCATAGTTCCCATTGAAATACGGGTCAGTTTGTTGATTTAAATTTACTTGTTCTTTATTTTAAATATTGTATTTGTTCCCATTTTGTTTTTTTACTTTAAAATAAGATATGTGCATTGTGCACAGGGATTTGTTCATAGTTTTTTTTATAGTCCGGCCCTCCAACGATCTGAGGGACAGTGAACTGGCCCCCTGTGTAAAAGGTTTGGGGACTCCTGGTCTAAGACTTACTCTTGATGCTTATCTCGGTCATGTGATACATTTATCCATCCCACCCTAAAGGCCGGTCCGTGAAAATATTTTCTGACATTAAACTGGTCTGTGGCCCAAAAAAGGTTGGGGACCACTGTCTTAGAAGAATCAGGGGAAGCCGTGAATGGCATCAGTGAAAAGGATTACAAAGTCTATCTATTACTAGTAGTAATATAGTGATGGGTCCCCATAATCATAGCATGTTTATGTATTAGAGTCAACCAAGTGTCCCAATCTTTGGCCACCCACATCCATTTTAGGTTTGTAAAACTCTTAACGGCGCTAGGACAGGTGCTGTTCACACTGAGAAAAGGCATTCTATACAAATGGGAACTTTCAAAGCAATAATAGAAGAGAAATATATTCAAAGTTACATGCAATATTTCATTAAGTAGCTGGTACTCCAAATAGATACAAAAACTGAGCACCTAAATTTAATTATGCATGCCTTAAAATTTAGAATGCAGACAAACCAAGATACACTGTATTTTTGTAGCAAAATCAGCATCTCTGAAACTGACTTGAGAATAGATAAGAAAATAAGCTTTGACTTCTTGTAAATATTTTCTCATGAATTTTTATATTTATTTTATGAATTCTCTGATTTGCCTCAGTTCTTCTCAGCCTAATTTTATAAGTCTGCCCGAGTTGATGCCATTTTAGAAATGCCACTTACAAAGTGTCCCATTTCAATAGTCACATTTCTTGGCAAAGGGACTTCACTCAATTTTTAAATACATCCTAAGAGTCCAATTTATAACACTGTGTACTTGGCTGAATTTGTAATCTTAATGAAGGTCCTAAGAGGAAATCACAAAAATTAAATAAGCCCCAACTTAACTGAATGTAATAATAATCATATACAGCCACAACTGTGTTGTACAGTGGGTCACCAAGTGTTATACTTTAGCCAGAATCACTGGCCTGGTATGTCCTCAAGCAGCTGGTTGGTCCAAGTGTGACAGTGTATAATTATGATGTTTTGGACATATTGTAATATTCGGATGAATATTTTATAGTGTTAGAATATTTATCATGCAATAAATAGCTTAACAAACTATGATAGTACAAACAATGCTTGCTACTTTAGGAAAGAAAGACAATTTCGGAATGCAAATAGAGTTGTTTAAACGAACAACTTGATTAACCAGTTTGACCTTTAAATTTAGACTTGCAACCACCTCAAACCCAGTGACACTGGGGAAGGTTTAGTGGCCAGCTGTTAGTCCCTGAAAGTTAACAAAAGGAGAACAATGGACTATTCTTTCTATTTCCTAGAAATCACAGGAAATCTGTATTCAATGAGTTCATGTCAGAATTCTGGGATATGTTTACTCAACTTTATTCTACAAATATCTGAGCACCAGGCAGAGCTAGAGGCTGGCTATTTACTTGTGAATGAACCAGATATAGTCTGTGAAGATTACAATGTAGTATATCTGGGCTGTGTAGGATGTAAGGAACTCTCTAGATCTCCTTGCATTTGTTCTCCTAGGACTCCTTTAAAATGCGACACCCCTACTGAAGACAGGAGACGTACCCAGGTTAAAGATGAAGTAGCTCAGATACTGGCAGACATGTCTGAGAAGTCAGGACCTAGCTTTTGTTTTGTTTGATATCGACTCATCACGCTGGGCTGTCTCTAGGAGCTCTGTGACAGAGTGAATGGACGAGAGGTCCCATGGTTGAGCAAAACCCTGCAGTTACTTTCCAAAATAGTAGTTCTGTGACTTCTTAGAGTGGAATTCGTCGGACCGGGATGCCTGGGAGGCAGGGGCAGGGGAAGTGAAGTGGAAGGGCAATGTGCACGAGTTGTTGGTGCTGTTCTTTGAAGATATTTAGTTTAAAGCTACTTTATGTTTGTAAAAACAAACATGCAAATAAATCGAACTTTAAGAAGCAAAGCGGGCAGCAGCATCTTGGTTTAAGGGGGCACAGAGAGTAGAGGCTGTGATGAGGGGCTTCTGGGGTGTAGACTGGTCTCAGAATGAGGGAATGGGGCGCTGAGACTTTTGTACAAATAGGAAAAAGACGTGAGTTCAAGAAGGAAATGAAAATGAAAGATGAACATCCACAACACAGGTTGATAAATACTGCCCTGGTCGCGGGTGCCCCCGAGAAGGAGTCATTTTCTACTCACCAGTAAATAGCCATTAGTGGTATGAAATCTGGTAATGAACACATTACTTAAAGCCATCACCATCTGTCCTACTTTAATCAGGAATGCAGTGAGAATGGATTCCATAAACACAGTGATAAAGCCAGCAGAAACGCCCAGTAAGGATCTTTTAATGTGGCATATGTTCCTTTTGCAAGCAGTGCAATTCTGTTGCATCATATTTGTTTTCTAGAGTCATTGATTTAGCTTTGTTAGACTCTTAGAGCTCAGAGGCACTTTAGAGACTACCCAGTTCCTCCTCTGCATTTTATAAACTAGGACAGTGCGAACAAGGGACTATTCCACAGTCCCCAGTTAGCAGAGTACAATCCTCTCCAGAATGCCTCTGTCTCCTCTGGTGCCACATAAAAATTACATTCTTGGTTCCTAAGTTATTTAGATGTGAACCTCTGGTCATGATTTCAGTTGGTGTCTGCTTCATTCTGAACAATAGGATGGGGGACACTTCAGCTCCCCAAAGGTGTGGTTTGGGAAGAGTGGATTGTCCACTGGGTGGTGCTGTGAACTCCTTTCCCTTTCTGGAAGGCACTGTCTGTTCCTGAGATGCACTAGTTGGTATAGTGTGATTTTCTGTGTTGTCGAAGAGGAAGTGTTAAGACTCCTTGCCGAGGCAGAATATTGACATGTCCAATTGTCTGATCGGCTTGCACCCCAGTTATAAAGATTTATTAATCAAGAGTAAGTACATTGCCCTGGCCAGATAGTTCAGTTGGTTGAGCATCTTCCCAAAGTGCAGAGTTTGTTGGTTCAATCCCCGGTCAGGGTACATACAAGAACAGATCAATATTTCTGTCTCTCTCTTTCCCTCCCTTTCTCTCTCACTAAAATAATCAATAAATTTAAAAAATTTAAACAAGTAAGTGCATTAAGAAGAATGTTTGTTAAACATCCTTTTCCACCTTACAAATTTAAACTATATTATCAGTGATGTTTTTCTTCTATGATCCAAGTATTATGATAAACTTATAAGGCATATCTGTGGTTCCTCAGAAATAATTTGAACACAGCTAGGGCTATACAGCTGCATAGACTACACACAATTTCTATGTCACAACAATGCTATAGAAAAAAATTGAAAAAGTATAAATTTAAAATATAACAGCACATAAGATATGAAGTGTTTGGCACCTTCAATTATTATATACTAAGGTCCTAATATGTTCTAGTGAAGCCCATAGGCCTTTCACATATATTATCTTCAGTCATCCCAACTTTCAATATAGGAGTATTGGTTCTATTTCAGTGATGTCCAAGGAGTCAAAAACATGACTCATATACATCTAGAATAAATACATGTCAGATGTTTTATTCAAACCATTAATTAATGAGGGAACTAGTAAAACTGGTTTAAATAAAATATTTTGAGAAACTGGCTATTTATAGCCATCTTAAAAAAAGTAATATAGCCCTGGCCAGTTGGCTCAGCGGTAGAGTGTCGGCCTAGTGTGCAGAGGACCCGGGTTCGATTCCCGGCCAGGGCACACAGGAGAAGCGCCCATCTGCTTCTCCACCCCTCCGCCGCGCTTTCCTCTCTGTCTCTCTCTTCCCCTCCCACCGCCAAGGCTCCATTGGAGCAAAGATGGCCCAGGCGCTGGGGATGGCTCTGTGGCCTCTGCCTCAGGCGTTAGAGTGGCTCTGGTTGCAATATGGCGACGCCCAGGATGGGCAGAGCATCGCCCCCTGGTGGGCAGAGCGTCGCCCCTGGTGGGCGTGCCGGGTGGATCCCGGTCGGGCGCATGTGGGAGTCTGTCTGACTGTCTCTCCCTGTTTCCAGCTTCAGAAAAATGAAAAAAAAAAAAAAAAGTAATATAGAATAGGATTACTAAATTAGATACTTAGCTGGTTAATATTCTTTAAGGCAATTAATCCATAACCTTAGGGGTTATCTTTTCAAACAGGCAGAAATCTATAAATTAATATTCAGCTTCAGAGTCAATGCTCTAATCAATAATAAATAATAAAAATCAAACACAGGGAAATTCTTCAAGAGAATTAAACAATCGTTGGGTCAGATTATTAAACAGTGATCCAATATGACATTAAAACCACATGCTGTATATAAGTGGTCCCCAACCTTTTTTGGGCCACGGACTGGTTTAATGTCAGAAAATATTTTCACGGACCGGCCTTTAGGGTGGGACGGATAAATGTATCGCGTAACCGAGACAAGCGTCAAGAATGAGTCTTAGATGGATGTAACAGAGAGAATCTGATTATTTTTAAAAAATAAAACATCATTCAGACTTAAATATAAATAAAACGGAAATAATATGTTATTTATTCTTTCTCTGCGGACCGGTATCGGTCCACGGCCCGGGGGTTGGGGACCACTGCTGTATATCACTTTGATTTCTAAGTTTCAGTTGATTTTTATTAACAGCAATAAGGCCCAGAGAGATGAAAGCTTTGACAAAAATTTTGCAGCTACAAAGTTTCCAAACTAGGTCAGTGCAAGTTCAAAGTCGTTCCAATGTTTCTGTTCTGTGGCCTTGCCTTGTATTCCACTCACACAAATACTGCGTGTCTTTTATATCCTAATTAGTAAGTAACTTTATCATTCGTGACCTTGATCCATCACTAAATATGCATTTAATAATTTTCTACCTTCTGACAACTGCCATGTGAGCAGGTAGGTATCAAGGTAAGTACACACAGAGGAGCACCTGTAAGGGTGGGAGAGCCAGTGCCTGGAGAGAAATGAGCAGGGGTTGCATCGGAGAGGGGTGGAGAGAAGCAGGAGTTCTGCTGAGCATGCTCGGTGTCAGCAGTGCGCAGGAGGAGGGGCCCAAGCTCTCCAGGCAGGTGCGGGGAGTGGAGACAGCCCGGGAAGACAACCTGGCACTGAGATATTGAAAACTATGCAGGAGAATGCCTGACCAGGCTTCGCGGCGGTGGGCTGTAACAGCTCCTTATAAAATTACCTCTTTAGCTCAAGACGTATTTCTGTTATTACAAGAAGCACCATTTTTGAACAGTTTGCAAGAATGCCTTAGCACCTGCACACATATTGAGAGAGAGAGAAGAGAGAGAGAGAGAGAGAGAGAGAGAAGAAGAAGAAGAAGAAGAAGAAGAAGAAGAGAGAGAGAGAGAGAGAGAGAGAGAGAAATAAGCCAAAATTGTATCTTATTTTCTCCTAGGAAAAGAAAACACTGCTAGAAAGAAAACTGTCTTTGGAAAACAAGCTGCTGCAACTCAAATCCAACACTACATCTGCTAGAAGGTTTGCAAATCTACCTGCTAAGTCATAGCAGTTCCTGGTATCTTTTCTCTCCACCGGCAGAAGGAAGGCTACCACCCCCAAAGGAAACAGGACGCGGGCAGTGAAGGAGAGGGGAGGGTTCCCAGCTTTAACAGCTGTGCGCCTCCCCTGCCGCACCCACTGGGGCATGGGTGACAGGCAGAGTCCACTGGGGTGACAGGGATATTCTAGAAATAGAGTGAGCCTGCCCCTCCCTGCTTAGCCTTCAAGAGGAAGAGGGTGCTGGAGAGGCCTTCATTCCTCCTGTGCCTCTGACTTTTTTTTAATTGATTTTAATTTATTGAGTTTACATAGACTCTAGTGTTGCCCTGAATGCATTCCCCCTCCCCTATATTCCCCTCAACATCTCCTTTGTCCCCCTCCCCATAGTGCCCTCCCCCCTTCTCTTCAGCTTTATCCCATCCTATCATCCCCTTTCCCTCTGTTCTCTTTTCCTCGGGTCCCTTTGATCTCTCTTCTGTCTCAATTTCTTCCTCAGTTCACATTGTTCATTGGATACAGCATTGTTCACAATAGCGAAGAGCTGGAAACAGCCCAAGTGTCCATCAGTGGATGGGCGGATTAAAAAGCAGTGGTACATATATACTATGGAATACTATGAAGCCATGAAAAAGAAGGAAATCTTACCTTTTGTGACAACATGGATGGACATGGAAACTATTATGTTAAGTGAAATAAGCCAGGCAGGAAAAGAAAAATATCATATGCCTCTGACTTCTTGTTAGCAGGTCCAGCTACAGCAGGGCTTCAATTGGCCAGCCACAAATGAAACTGTAAGGTAGGCTTGTGGTGTTCCCCAACTTTGTAGGGAGTGACAATACTGTGAAAAACTCCATAGTTCTTTACACATGCGTTCAAGGACTTATCATTCACAAGCCATCACAGTCCTCAGTGTGCTCCGGGTAGGGGCAGACTGATGGTGCCCCCACTCAGCTGCTCTTAGAAAAACCCTCTGGGATATCATGTAATAATAACTCCCATCACATGAAGTTTCCTGAGGTTCTCCCTTCCTTTTCTTTCCTTTTCTAATCTAAGCCTACTATAGTCGTGATATGTTCTGATACAATGTTCCAATCCTTTTCAAGATCTTAGTTTATCTATCTAGAGCAGGGGTAGTCAACCTTTTTATACCTACCGCCCACTTTTGTATCTCTGTTAGTAGTAAAATTTTCTAACCACCCACCGGTTCCACAGTAATGGTGATTTATAAATTAGGGAAGTAACTTTACTTTATAAAATTTATAAAGCCGAGTTACAAGTTAAAGCATATAATAATAATTACTTACCAAGTACTTTATGTCAGATTTTCGCTAAGTTTGGCAGAATAAATCTTTATAAAACAACTTACTATAGTTAAATCTATCTTTTTATTTATACCTGGCCCGCTACCGCCCACCATGAAAGCTGGAACGCCCACTAGTGGGCGGTAGGGACCAGGTTGATTACCACTGCCAGAGGATGTACAAATTCTTATTCTCAGGTATTCCATAATATATTTTCAAACATTCCTCTCTTGGTCTTTGATGTTTGCCCCTCATTTTCTTTCCTTCCTTTCCTCTCTGTCTCTTCTCGTCTCGCATACGTTGTGCCCTCTCTTTGGTTCCCATTCATGCATTTTGACCACATGTCCCGAAGCCCAGACCTGGGCTGACCCAGCAGCTGCACACACATATTAAAACCCCTGGGATGGGGCCACGTTAGCTGTTCTCCCATAGCCTTCCCTGTGAACAAGCATATAGCCCCGGAGGAAGAAGTGGGGGTTTTTTTGTTCTATTATATTTTAATTTCAATGTTTTCTTTATATTTATCCTGAGAGACAAAGCACGAATCTGAGATAAAGACATTTGTTAGAAGAGCTTGGCCAGTTCTAAGCCCGGCCTTGGCTGTGTTTTCTTCCTGCCATTTTGCTTTAGTACGTCTTTATGAAGACTGAATGCTTTTGCTGAAAGATAAATAACAGAATTTAAAGGGAGCTCTAACGGCAGCATATTGAGGTTTATTCTCATAATCAGATACCTTAAATGGATGACGAAGTTCTATATTAAACAATCCTAAGAGAGATTTTCTGCAACTTCTTTGAGTCACTGCCTGGTATACTAACACAGATAAGACTAAAAGCCCCATGTTTTTGAGAGTGCTTCTAGACATACCTGTCTTCCATCTTGAAACCTATTCCAAGTCACTTTTATGGTTATACCCTTATGGAATAAAACACAAAGGGAAATTTCTGAGCTTTGTATTTTGGGGAGCATAATATCCACTCCTTTCCCCAGCCTCGCCATCCTTCTAAAGTCACTTATTTCCCTGTGGTCCTAGCATTCTGGGCCACCATCGGACACAATGAGATCATTTTGAATACTTGCCTTTAACCCTTTAATGAAATGTTTACTTTTCTATATCAGTCTATGAATTTATGAACATTTTGTGAATTTTCAAAGCTGGCCTGCCTCAGCAAAGCATCGTGAGTTCTCTCTCATTGTTTCCCAGTACCGTTCCGAGTCTGACCCCTTCCTCCCTCCCCCTCCTCGCTGGAGCCGTGTTGAGTCTCAGCTCCTGCTGTGAGTCACAGTCTGTTGGCTCTGTGCCATTTTGATCCTTATGCCTTCGACGCACCTTTTTTGTGAAGTGCCTCTTCAAGTCACTTCTAATTTTTCTACAGGGATGTCTACTCTGTTGATTTATAGATCTTCCTTATATATTCTGGATACCATCTGTTTTATCAATATCCTGAGGCTCTCCTATTCACGCTTATTTGGTGACTAGAAGCCTTTTAAAATTTTCATTTGATCAGACTTATCAGTCTTTCCCTTTGTAGTTAATAGTGTTGTAGTTCGATTTTTTTTTAAAAAATCTTTATTTAAAATTTGTGAGGATGCTCTTCTATATTATTTTCTGAAAGTCTTTTGGGTTCCCGATTTTATTCACAATCTACATGGAATTTTTCTTTATTATGAGGTGAGGTTAAGATCACTTTTATCTTTTTTCATGTGACTGTCCAGTTCTCAGTGCCATTTGCAAAAAAGACCTTCTTATGACATTCTGCAAAATTGTCTTTGATAGAAATCACGTCTGTTGGTCTAGCTCTGTGATACATATGTATACATAAAATCAAAGTGGCATGAGCATACCGTAACTTGTTTAATCCATCTTCTACTGGTGATCATGGGATTGCTTTAGTTTTTTATGCTATGAACGATAATGAGCTATATTTAACATATATTTGTGACATATATGTTGTGTAATTGTACAGAATTTTATAATATAAACTCTTTAGTTTCATAGAATACATAAAGAGTAATGGCTATCATAGATTATTAGTACTTAGGCAAAGATTTCTATGGATTTAGAGAAATTATTTTTTTCTACAGTAAAACAAACTCTTTTTAAAGCTTTCTCATACAAAACCCAAAGAGGAAAACAATGAGAGTACTGTCTTCAATTCTGCAGGTGGACTTTCTTATCTACTAAAAGCTATTGAGATGACCTTTGTGGGTTAGTGCTGCAGAGCAAAGCCACTGGCAACCCCTCAGCGTGTTGGAAACGCAGGCTCTCAGGCCCTAGCCCCACCTGCTAGGTCAGAACAGGCGTTTTACCAAGATCCCGGGTGACCTAACAAGATCCTCCAACGTGTGTTTTGTTTGAGAAGTAATTTTGGTACATGATGTGAGACAAAGTAGAGGCTTTTCTTCCCCCAGTGAGGGGGAAGACACTTGACTTCCACTGTAGTGTCAAGTGGATTTCTATGACCTTTATAATATTTGAGGAAGTTATAAAAATCGGAAACTGCAATTGCATTGGATGTTGGCTACGAAAATGATATTAATATTGACTTTGTAAAAATCTTACTTGACAAAACTACATTCATGTTACCCCTTTCAGTCTGTAGTACGATCTTGTAAAGTAAAAGAGGTAGGAATTATTATAGCTGTTATTCTGAGGTTTAGAAAGGTATGTGACTTCAAAGTCACAATGCTCCCAAGTTTGGTGGTTTTACCCAGAGGTGAATTAAGGTTGGTAGAGGCCCCAGGTGCAGAAGAAAATATTGGGCCCCTTACATTAGAAAAAAGTATAAAGTTGGGGTTTTGCAGGACCCTTCAGAAGTTGGGGCCCAGGGCATGCGCCCTGTGTGCCCACTGTTAAATCTGCCTCTGGTCTTACCACAATGCACATTGCCTCATAACTCAAATAATATTGGCAACAAAAGAAATATTCAAAAGCTATATAATCAATCTCAGTTACCTAACTGAAACTTTAGGAAAGTATGAATAATCTAAATTTAAACTTCACCCATCAGTTTTCACAATGGTCGATGTACACTCAAAATATTAGCTGGGATTTAATTTCATTCTTTTTTTTTCTTTGCCCTATTTACAGGTAGCAGAATTACCAAAAGTAGGAGGCCAAAAATTTAAAAAGACCACCACAGGCAATCCACAACCTATACTGACTCTGTATCATTGGAAACTTGTTTCGGATATACAGAGGCAAAGTCTCCATTCCTGGCCCCTACTCTTCCCCGCCCCCCTTCTAATTATCTGAGCATTCTGATGGGTGCCAGGATTGTGGGTGCTGCTAGGCAAGACAGATGAGATGTGCAGGCGCTTCCCCTGGCTTCATACAACTTGGTTCAGCTACCTGCTGGTGGGAGGAGTCACAGGCAGCCAGAAAGGAGCTCTTGACCTGAACTAATATGCTTAATTCAAGTTCACGTCTGAGCTCGTCAGAGGGGCTTCATGGCTGTTTATCTTCAGTGTGCCTGTGTGGCCGATGGGGCCCTGGGCATCTTACATGATGCCCGGTAAGTAGCAAGGTAGCGAGTGGGGAGAAGCTGGCGGCACAGCTGTAGAGAAAGGATGAAACAACAGCCACGTGATGCATGGGCGAACCTTTCACTCTCCTTTTCCCTTTGCATTTCCAGTGTCCAGGACCTGCAGAGGGAGACGTCCCTTCTCCAGGAGCAGATCTCGCACCTGCAGTTCGTGATCCACTCCCAGCACCAGAACCTGCGCAGAGTCATCCAGGAGGTCAGGTGAACCGAGCAGGTCTCTCTGGTAGATGGTATGTTTGCGGTGAGAAGGCCAGATACAAGTGATGAGGTTCTTCTCCCCACGGATGGCTCCTCTGTGTTCCCGTACACCACCACTCTATGTGCCGTGCCTCTTGTCTGTCTGCCCACACCGGGAATGTCCTCAGTGAACATACTGGGGGAGTTGGGTTTAATTGCTCTTTAGGTCAGTGGTTTGCAACTTTTTTTTTTACCTGACACATATAACTATAATTTCCTGACACATATAAACTATTCAAATTCTGCAGCACATCAAAAAATAAATATTCTTTCTATTTGACAAAAAATAAGTATAATTTTGATTCATTCATACCTGATGGCCATTGTTGTGTTGGCTGTTGTCATTTTTTTATTTGACAATCTAACAGAAAAGAGGCCATGCCCCTGATGAAATAGTCAGTATTGCATGATTTAAAATTTTTTTCCAGCACACAGATTGAAAATCACTGCTTTATATATTTCAATGATTTTTTTAAAAGGGTCCTGAGCCAGATAATGTTCTTTAGAAGATTAAAACTATTTTTTCCCAGTGTTTGAGAGGCGGGTGGGGTGGTATGGGGAAGAAGAAGGTAGAGAGGAGGGGAGGAAGAGAGAGAGACAGAGAGAAGCACCAACCTGTTGTTCCACTTAGTTCCATCTAGTTGTGCGCTCATTGACTGCTTCTCCAACGTGCCCTGACTGGGGATGGAGCCCGCGACCTCGGTGCACTGGGACAAATGCTTTATCTACCGAGCACCCGGCCAGGGCTAGAAGACTTTGTAGATTTGGAGACAGCCTTTGCTTGAGGAAGGAATAATTGATCAGTTTCATGCAAATTTACTTAGGAGGGGTGTTAGGACAGGGGTGACCCCTGGCCCTTCCTTCTCCTCTGGGAACATCCTGACAAGAGAAAGGGAAAAGGTCTTTGTAGGAGCCGGATAGGGGATTCTATACTTAAAACTTTTGCTTCAAGAGGTGGGGGGGTCTGCTTTAGACTTAAAATCATACCTTTATTCGTTTTGGGGGGGGGATGGGGTTGTTTTTTTTTTGACTACCTAATATTTGTTTCCAAAAGGAATCTCTGTAAATAACTCACATACCTTCCTGACATAAATGCAGTCTCATGGCACTGAGAGGCACCCCACGTTCTCATTTTACAGATGGGAAAACTGAGGCCCACCGTGGTTACATGTCAGAGCTGGCCTTGGAACCCATGTGTTCCCTGCCTCCCCGCACCATGCAGAACGTCATCCACCTCCCCAGCTCCCTATTGCTTCTTGGCTGATGCTTTTCTTCCAAAGCAAAACAGGCTGGCCATGTCATGGCGCTGGTTGACCAGATCTCTGCCTCTGGTCGCTTCTCCACACCGGGCAGTGGCTTTGCATCTTGTCCATCAGCCTGTGCAGCTGCAGGATGAGAACATTATGCAGCTGAGACATGCAAGGAAGGCCAGTGCTGCCTTCCACAGAGGCACTACTACCGAGTTGGTTTAGACAGGTTTCCCAAAGAGTGAAACGTTTGACAGCACCGTCTGCACGCTCTCCTCCCGGGTGCCGGTTTGTTCTGCTATTCTCTTTGGCCTGCTGAGTTAACTAAGGCTTTGGGATTTATATTTTTTTACTGGATGAACATCTTTTGACCACAGAAACCTGCACAATGCCTGACTTAGGTAACCGTACCCTGTCACCTGACAAAATTTTTCCAACTATGTTTCCTAATTCTTAGATGGAAGGATTAAAAAATAATTTAAAAGAACAAGATAAAAGAATTGAAAATCTGAAAGAGAAAGTTGACATACTTGAAGCCCAGGTAAGTGAGGGAATCTGTCATATATTTCAGTGTGATTATGACCATGTATGTGTCTGTTCAGTATATCTATGAGCCTGTGGATGAATGTCGTGTGTGTGTGTGTGTATGTGTGTGTGTGTGTGCGCGCGCGCGCGTGCACACAGTGATGTCCCAGTGTGACTGCACATGTCTGTACATGACTGGATGTGTGTGTTTGTGTGTAATGTGTGTTACTGTGTCTGAATGTTTATGTGTGAGTATATTTGCATATCTGTGTGTATATGTGTGTGTCTTTTCATGAGTGTGTGTGTTTATGTGCCTCGTCTGTGCATAAGCAATTATAGCTTTGGGGAGGAGAGCTCTTAATCATTACTAAAGTATCAAGTATTAAACATTTATGATATTATTAAGTTATGAATATTAACTATTAATAAGTCTTCGTTAAAAGTCCACCCACAATGTCCACACCCTTCTCCACGGGGAGACATGATATGGACTGGAATGAGAAGCTCGCTCCAGGCCTCTGTGCTGTGAATTCAGCTCCAGTCGGGCAGCCAGTGTGCTGTCTCTTCTCTGTCTGTTCCTGTCCCACCCTGAGGTGTCCCCTCCCTTCCTCTCCCTCCATTCATATCTGTGTGGCTCCCAAGCCTGGCCCAGGGCTCCCTCACTTCAATACACCTCTTGTAATTTTCTTAATTTTTAGTGTTTTAAAACTTAGCATAAGATTTTATAATTGAAGATAATCAGAGGGGTTTTCCTGTCTGCCCACGCTTCCTGCCTAGCTGGGGGGGGGCTTTATACTCCTTCAGCTGCTGTCCTGGGTTGGCAGTGCCCCTGCCTCCTAGGAAGCGCAACAGAGCCAGAGGTCAGGGCACCTGAGGGTCCTGCAGCTGCCTTGGCTCGACTCTCTGCTCAGAGCCACCCTTCTGTCTGTCAGATGGCTAGTCACTGACTGCCCAGACCTGGTCACCTTTTCTACTTCAGCCCTGAGTGTCTTCACTCCCTGCTGGCTGTCCGCCTCCATGTGCCCTGTCCTGTGAGACATAGAGATGCTCTGACTGCCACTGTGACCCTCGTTGTCCTCCGGGACAAAGTCGGGTCCTCCCAGGACGGACCAGAGAGGAGCCCCCAGCGCTGCCACACCCTTCTTTCCACCGCCATGTCCCTCTGCTTCCCCCAACAGAGGAGCAAAACTGCAACGTAAAGAGGCTGCAAATATTTTTACATCTAAAAATTTGTAGCCATTGCCCTGTTCTGCCATTTCTACCTTCCCAGAGAACCACTGTTCTCTTTATTTGGGGGGGGGGGGGTAAACTCTTCAAGGCTCGGGCTTTTCTTAGATTCTCGCCTTCTTTACATTATATTGGGGCTGTTTGATCCAGACATTTCTGACAGATCTGTACAGCTGCAAACATGGTGATTGTGGAATGATTGGCCCAGAACTAGTAACCACTCAAGTGCCCCATGAGGACTGGCCCGAGTATTTCGGAGGGCCTCAGATGATGTGATCTGTGTCACATTAGAGCCCCTTCCTTCTAAGAAGCGTCCTTAAAGGCATTTTCTCACAGCTTTTCTTACTTAATGGACTTTTAGCAAATGTCACTTGATAAAATATTTTCCTCATGTTATTTTTAATAGCTAACATATTTATTCATTCTAAACAAATTAGGAAACATGGATAAGCAGATATAATAAGAAAATCATGCAAACATACTATTGGTGGGCAATCACTCAACATGGTTCATAACCAGCTGCCTTTAGGTCTTAAAAATCTATGCCAGGCACTACACTAAGTTCCTTCCATATTTTTACCTCATTTCAGAGCCTGTGAAGAAGACACTATGATTACATCTATTACACAGATGAAGAAATTAGGCACAGAGAGGTTAAGTAACTGAATGAGGTCATACAGCTAGTGAGTGTATAATTTCAGAGATATTAGTGACTCTCAACTGGCTCCCTCTGTGTCCTCACAGAGTGACTGGAACGACGAGCTTACTGCCAAGGAGTGATGTAGGGCTGATTAGAAGCAGGGAGCATGTGGCCCATGAATGTGCTAGCTATGTGATCTCTCCACACTTTTTTTTTTCAACTTTAGAATAAAGAACTAAAAACCAAGGTGGCACTGTGGTCTGAAACTCCTAGGATGATGGTATCTAAGGCCGTCGCTACGAGGTAAAGTCTCCCTTTTGCCTCCACAACCTCTGCTGAACATTCATGACCCTTGACATTCATCTCCCTAGAGCAGCGGTTCTCAGCCTGTGGGTCACGACCCCGGCGGGGGTCGAACGACCAAAACACAGGGGTCGCCTAAAGCCATCGGAAAATACATATTTATTATACAATACATTTTTAAATAAAATATGTGTTTCCGATGGCTTTAGGCGACCCCTGTGTGTATTGGTCGTTCGACCCCGCTGGGGTCGTGACCCACAGGTTGAGAATTGCGGCCCTAGAAAAAGATTCCAAGCTCTTAATACTTATATAATCATTTACTGTCTGTTTCCCAGTTCGTCTAGACTAGGAACTGTGTTAATCTTGTTCACCGCCGAGTCTTCAGAGCCTAACAAAGAAATGAATGAATAAATGTGGATATACTTTTCCTCCTCTTTGCTGTAAAACAAGCCCAATCTGCGTTTCAGCACTTTCTCCAAACAAAACAGATCAGCTCAGCTATTGTCCTTGTCCCTCCACTGCTCACGTGTGCTGTGCCATTGATGATTATCTTAATCATAAATTACTTATATTTATTTAAATGTGCATGTCTCGTATTTTACCTTATTCCCTGCACAGTTAAGCCCCCGTGCCTTCAGTAATGACCTAATCATGACCGACCAAGTCAAGCAATGATAATGACCCCCTAATGGAAATGATAGTCGAAACCATCAAAGTTACTTTCTAGGGTTGACGGAATGCAAAGTGACAAATTGTAAAGAAAAAGAAAAAAAAAGGCTTCTGGGCTCAACTCTCATTTCCATACCTCTCCATAAAATGATCACTGAAAAGAAAACTTGGTCTGTAATTACATGAGTCATTTAAAAGTTGACTAAAACTTCCTCTTTTAGCAGCTTTAGAGTTCTCAGTCCAGTCCCCTAGAGCAGAAGCCCAGTTCTGAAACTCTCTGGCACGTGCCCAAGCTGGAGAATGGGTCACTGTCATCAGTGTCAGGCTAGGACGGCAGTTCTGATGCATCTCTCTTCCACACTCCCTGCAACAAATGCTTCACTTTGCTAATGACAGAGGTGATTACAGACTAGAGAAGAAACCAGTGTGAACCAAGTCTTCTGAAACCCTTGGGCCCCCAGATGCTATATTCTCAACACTTTGGCCACTGGCCCTGTAACTCCTAGTAAATAAGATAAAGAGTGCCCAGCAGAAGTAAAAGACAGTGAAATGCCCATATCTCAAGCAGTGAGAGAAGTGATCCCGTGGTGGAGTTTGGAATAAAAAGGCAAACCTGACTTTCCAAGGAAAGGGAGGATGGTCAATTGTTTCCTCTTTTACTAGTGTTGAAGTTAAGAAACCTCCAAACACATAGAGAATTTTTATGAGTTTATTTGAGCCAAACTGACGACAATTGCCGGGAAAGTGGCGTCTCAGGGGACTGAGGAAGTGGCCCTGGAGAAGGGTAGTTCTGCAGCTTAGTTGACACAGCAGCATCAAAGGAGGAGTTGAGGGGGGTTACATGAAATCCATTGGTGGGAGGTTAGGGAGGGGCAGGGGAGAGCAGAGCTGGGAAGTCTCTGGGACTGGACAGATACACAGAGAGACAAATCCTTCTTTTGCATTTGTGGTTATGGGATAGTTAACAATGAGCATGGTAACAATAGCAATGAGGGTTCTGTGGTATTGTGCTCTGGTGGTCGATTGTGCCTGAGATCGTGGAGTCATGTCCATGATCCCACACTGAAGTCAGTGACCCTGTGCTGCAGCTGGTGACCCCACACTCAGACCTGATGAGCCCACATTCAAGCCAGTGACCCTGGGGTTTCAAACCTAAGTCCTCAGGAACCCAGGTTGACATTCTGTCCACTGCGCCACTGCCTGTTCAGGCAAGGTCTTTTAGTTTTAAAGATTTATTTTTTTCCCTATGGTTTGGGAAAGGTGACATGGGAACATTTTCTAACTGAAATAGAAAACTGAACAGAATATACCTTTTGTTTTATGATTTTGATAGAAATTGCAGTGTTAATGGTATGATAGTGATGCAGGTGCTCTGGGGGCACAGGGATCTGAGGGTTCACCACCAGCTGTGGGCTCTTGGCTTCGCCCAGGAAAGAATTCAAATGTGAGCCAGCATAGAGTTTAAAGTAAAAGAGAGTTTATGAGTGAAGCCATGGGACAGAGCGGGCTACTCCACAGGAAGAGCAGCTCCTTCCTAGTGAGATTTACTTCTTTTATTGAGGTTCATTTCATTGAGGGGTAGAACATTTAACGAGAGGGAGGAAGTCAGGCTTTTTCCAAGGTGGAGACTACAGAAGAGCCACACCAGCCGGTTGTGCTCTGATATTGGCTTTCTCCTCCCAATCATGGCAGCCCTGCGTGTGTAGTTTGGTATGCTAATATCTACAGTAAGCTCATAATCAGGCTGGCGGTTGCTGCAAGGTGAAATCAGTCACCATGGTGGACTGAGCTAATCTTCTGTGGGTTCTTAGCCATATACCCACTGGGGGTTGGCCTTACTATCTTTGGGATAGTCCATCAGTTATTGCTGTTTTGCCACATGCCCTGTCTCAATGGTAGGTCTCATGTTTGCAAAATAAAATATGGTTAATTGGCTGCTTTGTGAGTGTAAGCGATAGTATAGTTTGATCAGTCTGCATTCACCAACATACATGGATTTATAACTCTAGGGAAAGATTGGAGTATAAAGGTAGCCATTAAGGAAAAAAGAAAAGTACATTTATAAATTAATCTGGGAAAATTGCTTAAATCACCCATAAAATATATTTTCATGCTACCTCTCAATATGTTCCAAAAAACAAGCTTGTCTGTTTCTTCCTCAAGCATTAGAACATACAGATGTTTCTCGGGTTCAACACTGGAAGAAGTGGCTGGCAGGAGATTAGGGGCCCTGTTAGACAATGACAACAGCAACAACAACACACACACACATATACACTCACACAGGCAGGAGAGATCAGGCTTTGAGTTTGAGAAACCCACAAAATTAAAAAGAACTGAGGGTGTTTCCCATCTCCAGGTCACTCAGACACGTAGCCTCACTGAGTGGAGTGGCAGACACAGGCTCTCACTCTCGTGTCCTCTTATGCTTCCTCACTCTTGTCCTGGAACAACTAGGTGAATGTGTGTGAGTTTAATGCTTCCACAACATGATCCTCCTGTGTCTCATGGGGAATTACAATCCATCAATTAGCTGCCGTCTCTTAGATTAAAGCAATTAGTTCTGGCATGGCGGTATAAGGGAGCGGAGATGGTAATGGTGGTAGAGCAATTATATTGTCACAGGTTAATGTCCTTGATCTTGATGATTGTATGGTCTTTTCTACAGTGAATCCAAGCCTGAAGGTGCTACGCCGTATCTGATGTTGGTTAGGCTCCGAAAATGAGCTGGCTGGCTGAAGTTCGGAATGAGTAAGATCATTATGTGAGTCTCATGGATTCCTTGAAACACAGTCTAAATTTGCATGTTAAAATGGCTCAATGCCAGTTTTTAATGGAATCCATTGTACATCAATAGCTGTGCAGGAAGATGACATGCAGGAAATCAAAGAAGCATATATTCCAGGGAAGTAACTCTTTCTTCAAAACTGGCTAAATGAGTAAAGAAACCGGAAACTTTCCCATGATGGACGATGGATTTTGCTTCAACATTTTAAACAATTTGAATCTTTTTTGCAGGGTTCTGCTGAAGGAAGTGGTTTAAGGTTGTCAACTTGGACTTGGACTTTTTGATAGTGGTTTTAATATAACTAGAAGAAGAGTGTATATGTATATGAATAAATGTTATAAAGTTGACTTTTAAATAATAAAAGAATATCTTACCATGATATGAGTTCGTGTTCTGACCCCTTGTTAGTGGGGCAGTTATTCTCTGTTGAGTCATGGGCAGGGAGGATTCCTTTTAGCTAATTCCCGACACACACAACCCTCCCAAATAATGAATGATGGCCTCCTCACCGCACCTTGGGAAGCCACTGTTCTTCTGTTGGGATTGGAAGTTGGTTGCTAAAAACAACTCACACATAAGTACAAACGAATGTGCTATGTGACTTGGCCTTTGTGACTAATTTTCTTTTCAATATTCATTGCATTATCTAAGTAAATTATTGGATGTGAGGGGGAGACTAGAACACAATGCTGTTAGCTTGTATCTCCATAATATATATATTTCGAGTTCAAAGGAACAGTGGCTGCTGTCTGCAGCCAGGAAGAATCTGCATTTATGAATTAGAATCATACATGTATTGCTTTTGTGAATGTGTTCTTAAATATTGATACATGCACTCATTACCAGTGGAGTTTGTGACTGCTGTGAGTAAAACCAACTCTCACTTGTAGACATGCAGACATCCACTCAGGAAAGAATACTCTTTGACTAAAGGAATAACAGGAGACCCTCATCACCCTCAAAGGTGAATTATTTCGGCATTTTGATCATCCTCTCTGGTGTATAACTCTAAACATTTTCTCAGGAAAGATACTTAAAGCCTTTCAATGTGGAATGTGAAATATCAGTATTAGCCATAAAATATTTAAAGGTATAAACAAATGAAGGGAAGTACTGTATTTGTAAATTCATTAAAGCACTGTAACCCTTGAATTGTTCCATAACTGTGCATTAGGAGAAGTCACCCAGAGACCATGCAGGTAGCTCTTATCCCTCGATCATCACACTGAGGTGTAGTAAATATGAGACTTGTGAAGGAACCCATCTAACTGAGCTAACAAGCTGAATGGTTTCCATTAGAATCATGTATTCTCAAGTGAAAAATGGAAAGACACTGTTGGATTTTATCTTGGTTTAACTAGAGTCAGTTTTGAACATGGAAGTACAGTGGGACGTAATAGAGACAGGACCTGCTCATGAGGTCTCCAGGTTCACTGTGGAATGAGCAGTCTTTGGATCTCCTGAGTACAAGGACAGGGAAGCTTAGGAGCCTCTAAAGATCTGAACTCTTCAAACACAAAAGTATCTCTTTAGTAGCATCAGCAGCACAATATATTTGTCATTGTGGATTATTTCTTATACCCTTATGATTTCAGCTTTTATCATTTGAAATGGTTTTTAAATAAACATATCTGAGTCATAAAACAGATGATGATAGTGGGAACATGTATTAGTCTAAAAGTAGTATGCAGGAAATCCACAAAAAGAGACACTAGTTCAGTTGAAACTGAAATAATTGTACTTATAATTATATTAATTAATATCTTGAGTAAGAACATCTGATGTGGGTTTTCAAGTGACTACTGAAGGTGGGAAATGAAAAGAAATTTAGTTTCACTTTGATTACATATAGTGTTACAAGTTACTATTAAGAAATGTTTAAACAATTGATATAGTATATCTTTTTAATAATTGCTTATAATATGCCTTATAGTAAAGAACTTGATGTTATACTTTGTGAAACTTGTTTTTTATTTCTTTTAACATTAAAATTATTATGCATAAGTAAATTAACTAGTTTTTATTTGATTGTTTGTGATAATATAATTAACAAATCAATTATTTTTGTCAGTAAACAAATATTTAGATAGCTCCCTGAACTTTTCTGCTAATTATCCCTGGATCCAAATCAATGGAAAAAGTAATCTATTATATTTCTATTCTAAATCTGAAAAAATAGCTTAACCTGTGGTGTCGCAGTGGATAAAGCATCGACCTGGAAATGCTGAGGTCACGGGTTCGAAACCCTGGGCTTGCCTGGTCATGGCACATATGGGAGTTGATGCTTCCAGCTCCTCCCCCTTCTCTCTCTCTCTGTCTCTCTCTCCTCCCTCTCTCTCTCCTCTCTAAAAATGAATAAATAAAATAAAAATAAATAAATAAATCTGAAAAAATAGTAATATTATAAAATTAAGAACACAAACATACTTCTGAAATTTTTTCATATTTATTCACTTTAAAAATCCTTAACTCTCCTCTGACTGGCTTATTATTACAGCATCCTTATCAATATCAAGGTAGGGATCCAATTCACCAATAACTGAAAAGTCTCTCAACAAATACCATAATCATTATAATTCTCTTCATTCTTACCCTCTTTCCTTCTCTTATATTTTAATTAGAAACATTAAGGATGTAATAAAAATTTCAATTATCATATTTTATTGCTTTGCCATTATTAAAGTGTACACTTTTAAGGGTTTACAATTTAGTAGAACCTGATCAGGCGGTGGCGCAGTGGATAGAGCGTCGGACTGGGATGTGGAGGACCCAGGTTCAAGACCCTGAGGTCACCAGCTTGAGCACAGGCTCATCTGGTTTGAGCAAAGCTCACCAGCTTGGACCCAAGGTCACTGGCTCAAGCAAGAGGTTACTCGGTGTGCTGTAGTCCCATGGTCAAGGCACATATGAGAAAGCAATCAATGAACAACTAAGGTGTTGAAATGAAAAACTAATGATTGATGCTTCTCATCTCTCTCCGTTCCTGTCTGTCTGTCCCTATCTATTCTTCTCTCTGACTCTCTCTCTGTCTCTGTAAAAAATAAAAAATAAAAGAATTTAAAAAATCATAAAATTGTAATAGAAGTATGAAAAATTAGGATAATTAGGATTTATCCTAGGCAATCAAGGTTGGTTTAGTTGTGTTCAGCATGTTGATATGGTGATGTTTTCATGGGCATGTGTCTGCAAAAACTTAATAAATTATATACTTTAAATATTTAAATATTGACTTCATTAAATTAGTAAAAATTTAAGTTAGCACTGTTATTTTACAGCCTACCCAATCACTTTCTCAAAGAGGATTCATTCAGTTCTTTTGCAACCAGTATCTATTGAGTGCCCCCTACTGGCCAGGCACTGTTCCTGACGTTAGGGCTCTAGCAGTGAGGAGAGGGGAGGAGGGTGCATGTGGTCAGGAATAATGAAGAAGAAAATCTCTAACTTCATGGAAATATATCAGTGAGGAGGAACAAATAATAAAGCTAGAGATGGCCCATTGACTGTGAAGAAAAATAAAGCAGACTCAGGGATCTGGAGGTACCAGGGGTGAAAGGCTGTGAATACAATTTTAAATTGGGTGATAATTGAAACTAGGGTAACTATAGATTGGTCATTTAAATAGAATAGTCATTTAAAATAATAACTTGCTTGCCCTGGCCAGTTGGATCAGCGGTACAGTGTCAGCCCAGCATGTGGAAGTCCTGGGTTTGATTCCTGGTCAGGGCACACAGGAGAAGCGCCTCGTGGCTTCTCCCCCCTCCCCCCATCTCCTTTCTCTCTCTCTCTCTCTTACCCTCAGGTGGTCAAGGCTCCATTGGAGCAAAGTTGGCCTGGGTTCTGAGGATGGCTCCATGGCCTCCGCCTCAGGCACTAGAAGGGCTCCTGTTGCAACAGAGCAACACCCCAGATGGGCAGAGCATCGCCCCCTGGTGGGCATACTGGGTGGATCCCCGTGGGGAGCATGTGGAAGTCTGTCTCTCTGTCTCCCTGCTTCTCACTTCAAAAAAATAAAAATAAATAAATAAGAACTCGCTCACTATGCTGTACACCTGAAACTAATACAGAGTAATAGTGAAAGTAAACTGTAATGGAAAGCTAAAATAAAAGTAAAAAAAATATTAGGAAGTTACAAAGCAACATTTCTGGTGTATTAAAAAAAAAGAAGTACTCTAGTACTCTCTCTCTTTGAAGATAACATGTAAGCAAAGATGGAAAGAAAAATAGGGAAGTGGCCGGAAGGAGCACTTATTTGGTGGATGAGGGGGTCCAGGCAGAAGCAAGCACAGCTGTACATACTTTGCAGGATGGGCAGGCCATACGCTGAACCAGCAAGCGAAGAATAAGACCTACTATTGTCTAAATCATTTTCCATGCAATATATTCTTTCATATTTTCTTTTTATAAGTTGTTCCTTTTATTTGATTAGTGTTGGGCAGATAAAAAATATTATGCTCACTTTGTTAAAGATGGAGCTGCCCACGTGGAAGCCCGTCTCCCAAGTGATGATATTAGTTGCCCTTCCTGCTTGGGATGGGCGTGGTTATGTTAATATGGGTTGGGGGAGGGCTTTCATGCCAAAAGGTTTTAAAAGGAAGAGAGATCACATGGATTAGAAGAAGCTTATGCTGTAAGAGAGCAGACTAAGGCCACGTGGAGGAGAGGAGGGGCAGCCAAGATGGAGGAGTGCTGAAGAAGCCAGTTAGTGCAGAGTTTGTGCAGAGAGGAGGAGACGAGGAACTGGGATGAATAAGGCTAGTGAGCTAGAAACCTTTGATTCTAGGAAATTTGGATAATTATCCGTCAGTAGCTTTGTGAGCTCTGAATGAGTGGGTTTTGGAGCCCAGTGTGTGTTTTTACTTGCCCGCTGGGCGCAAGTTAGGATTAAAGTTAATGGCCCACCACTTCTTGGCTCCATTGTTTCTTTACCGTCTGTCCGAATCTAAGGTGAACCTGCATGGGCCAGGCGGCTGTGATGGTGGCCGCAGCTACTGGCTTTACAATTAGTAAGTTTTCCCTCCAGTTCTTTGAATTCTGAGCAGTGGTAACATGACTTTTAGGAATCCTATCCCAATCCCCTCCCTGGTCTGCATTATTCTAACACACTGAGAATGCCCATGTTCTCTGGAAAGGGAAGTGAAAAATGCTCTTAAAAGGTTCAGCTACCAGACCTTAGCAAGGTAGCTAGCTCAGTCCGTTCGAGTATTGTCCCAATATTCCAAGGTTGTGGGTTCTATCCAGCTCTGGGCACATACAAGAATCAACCAGTGAATGTGTAAATAATTAAGTAGAACAACAATCCAACGGTTTGCTCTTTCTCTCTGTAAAATCAATAAAAGTGGTCGTGTTTTTTTTTCTGTTATTGTTCCACTTATCGCATTCCTTGGTTGTTTCTTATATATATGCTTTGACAAGGGATCAAAGCCACACCCTTGGTGTATCGGGAGGATGCTCTAAACAACTGAGCTACCTGAGCAGGGCTGCGTGGTCAGGTTTTGACCTACCCTCTTTGCCTAGAGGACTTAGAAGGAACTGTTCTTGGCATTTGGATGTGAAGCACTTACTTAGCATGACTCAAATCTTCTGTTTGACTTTTCTATGTGTGAATGAGCACGTGATGTAAATTTCTCTGGGGAATCAAGCAGATTGAAGTCTTCTGTTGTAAACCTTCTTGCTGCTTTTTTTCTTTTTAAAAAATTTTTTTAATAAAGATGAGTCTATCTTTCAGAAACCTATGAAAATAGTCCAAAGCTCTGGTCATTTAAAAAATCTGATTACCACCACAAAACGTTTCTAGTACCTATAATATAGCCTTAGTCACATTATAATCAGTGTTTTGGCTTTCTAATCCAGAATGCAAGTGACCTCAGTGAGTTTCTAACAGAACAGCAATACTCACACTCTTATTATCACTGTTCGGTCTCTAGAAGTAGCAATTCAAATTAGAAATAAAAAAATTCCTTGGTATAGAGAACAGTGAATAATAATAGTACCTTGTAAACAGTTTTAAAACAAGAAATTTTATCAGTCCCGACAATGAATGTCTCGATGGTCTTTTTTTTCCTCAATACGAGGCATGTTATGACTATTTAAAAATCCTATAAAACATTAGGAAAAGCAAGTCCCTAATGACTTATCTCAAATTTTTTAAGATGAAGCCAGGGGCAAAGATTCTGTCTGTCTGAAACAGCTTGACTGTTACTGTGGACAAAAGTTGAGAAAAAGGTGCCAAGCATTTATTTGCTTGCAGTGGGAGAGTTGTTTATCTTTAAATTAAAAATGCATCATCATTATCTTGACAACGCCCATTTAAGTAACATATGGAGGGAGAGCCACTCTGGGAACAAGGCAGGCTTTGTAAATGAGCATTTGAAAGGAAGCTGCCTGGTTGTGGTCTTGAATTTGCCTTCAACAATGCTCCTTTCACCAGCCTGTGACTCAGGCAGGTACCACCACCTGCCTCGGCATTTTGTTATGGGGCAGAAATAGGTTATAGCATGTGAAAGTGCTGTGCACCAGCGAATGCTTCAATATGTTAAGTGCAAATTGTATATTGCATTGTTTAAACTTATTAGAAAATTTCCCTTGCAAAACTCAGTCTTCAAATAAATCATGAGAAAGGTTAGAGAGATGGATAAAATCATTTGACTGCATCCTAATGGTTACTTCTCTCTTTTCTTACGTTTCTTTTTTTTTTTTTTTTAACAGAGACAGAGAGTCAGAGAGATGGATACATAGGGACAGACAGACAGGAATGGAGAGAGATGAGAAGCATCAATCATCAATTTTTTGTTGCAACACCTTAGCCGTCCATCGATTGCTCTCCCATATGTGCCTTGATCACGGGCCTTCAGCAAACTGAGTAACCCCTTGCTTGAGCCAGTGACCTTGGGCTCAAGCTGGTGAGGTTTGCCCAAACCTGATGAGCCCATGCTCAAGCTGGCGACCTTGGGGTCTCGAACCTGGGTCCTCCACATCCCAGTCCGACGCTCTATCCACCGCATCACTGCCTGGTCAGACTTTTCTTATGTTTCAATAAAACTTTATTTACATAATCAGGCTACAGTTTTCTAGATGCCTGATAGAATCCATGCAAATCAGTTTCCTGGTGGAGAGAGAAGACTGGAAAGTGGAGGTATAGTTGACATGACATTAGATTAGTTTCAGGTGCATACCATTTTCAACGTGATGCAAGTTTCATGTTAATACTCATTTCATGTTCCACACCCAGGACACACTGAACTTCAGCACAGAAATAAGATTGCTCTGAGTACACAAAATAATTGATAAAAATGCATTTTTATTTGAAAAGTGTGCAGTAATGATCACTGAATACAGTTCTCAACCGTAGCATTCAAACCCAGACACCACAAAATCATTGGATGCTATTTCTCAAGTCACTAGAGCTTTGGTACAACAAAATAATGATCTAACAGTGTCTGTCAGGCATCGCAGTCTAGTCAGGGCATAGAGAAGAAAAACTCGAGGTTTATAGTTTTAAGTTACATTCATAGCACTAGACAAAACAGAGAACTGTGTAGACGACAGGCAAAACAATCAAACGTGCTTAGCCTAACAGTGAGGACTGTATCATTTAAGTATCATTTAACGTAGACTATTGGGATACAGTGAAGTATGTCAGGGTTAGAACACAAAGTTAGAACATTGTCTACTTTTGACACATTAGCTTACTTTTCTTAAATAATTTCAGATATAGGCGGTATCTTTTACAAGGCTATGAACACAAAAACCCTGTTTGTACAAGGAGGATTTTGACCAAGTTGTAAAATACTATCTAGAATATAATTGGACTCCTTGAAAGAAATACCAGATGACATAAAAAATGAAACAGAACTCATATTTTTTCAGTAATGTGAGCTATATTAAAATTTTTCAATCAAATATAATGACCTCAAGTTGACTACATGTTGATAGCTTCCAATACTTCACAAGTGGTTTAAATTATGACTTGATTTTTTTTATTAGTTCTTAGTTTGTGATAATTGTGTCTGCTTTTAAAAAGGAGCATAACTTAACAAACCAAATTCTTATATACATTTGCCATTGAGCCTGACACGAACCTTGTGAGGCACGCAGGGTTTACAAGTCCCATATGAGAAGAAACCACTAAGATATTTAATAATAATATAATATTTAATAACATGCACGTGGTCCTCAACCTGTTCTTCCTGGACCCTCTCTCTTCTATAAGACTAGGCTTCCTCTCAAAGAGCATTTGAAAACATAACCTGGAGAAGAAAAGACTGAGGATGAGCATGTGTTGTTATGCACTTCAAGGGACACGATTTTGATGTGCCAGCAGACATAAGGACAACAGCCACTAGTTAAATAAGGGACGCATTCGGTGAAGACAGACCTACCAGCTCCAACACAATTTGGTAAAGATCTTTAAAGACTAAGTCAGTTGAGGAGTCTTAGCCATTATTTCCACATTCTGTGGGAAAGCAAAAGAACTGAAAACATTCAAATGATGCAATCCAAAATGATTCATTTGTATATATATTTTTTCCTTCAAAAGATGATACCCTTTAAAATAATCCCACTCTTTTGGCACTGTTTGTTGTCTAAATATGATGTTAGAAAATCTCTCAACCACAAGCTGCTGCTAAGAGCTCTGCAGATAAGCATATTTTGCAACTTTGATTCATGAGAAAATGAGTGTCAGATAAATAAATGTAAGTTTGCAATATTTAAAATATTTTTAGCTTAAATGTTTTTATTGGCTTAGTTCTAAGGATATAATTCTCTACTTGGTAGATAGAAATGATTGATAAATATTTGCCATCGATCTAGTTACAAAGCTCTTTCTCTTACTCTTTTTTTCCTGCCTAAAAATCAACCATGTAAATATGGACTTCTCCATGTTCTGCCATTATTAAGAACTCTACTTAGACAACTTTTAACTCTTATCCCTCTTAAAGCTCTTGTTCAACAATGTCATTGCAGTTGGGTCTCCACCCAAGAATTCTAAGGCAATAAGTTTATAAAATTCCCTATATATTTAGCGATACATTTTTTTATTGGTTCTAGTTTATGAGACAAATGTTTTTATGGATTTATAAAGCATTGAGACAACACTCATTTTAGATAATATTCTATATCTACTTTCCATGCTAAGAGCTCACACTCTCCCCAGAAATAAGTTTGTATCATCTTGGTCAAAAAAAAATCAAGAAAAAATATAGATCTGGTGAATTTTTAGACAACCTCTTCAAATATAGAAAGCATCTTGGCATCTTTAAAAAAATGATAAAGCTTTCCTTAAAATACTTAAACATTCTAGACTTTTCTTAAAGCTTTACAACTAGGTAGTCGAGGATGAAAGTCAACTTTTTAAAATCCCTTTAGTTAACATCAGCTCTCAGAACTTCCTTTTATAGTATCTTAGGAAACAGAAACGTCAATATTATTTCTCTAATGTTTGAGTTTTAAACTCCAAAATTCTTTATAGATGAGCATCTTTTCTCAAATGTCTCAGTGTAATACACAATGAGGAAAGCATATGGGTCCCCCTCCCTTCTATTCAGGTAAACAGAGATACAGAGAGGTAACCAATCTAACTTCATGGACGCGGGTGTACAGGTTATATGCTGTAGCTAGTTGTACACTTTATGTATTACATACACATTATTTATCTTTCTAACTGCTGTACTCTATTGATGAAAATATATGTTTCATCAAAATATTGATTTCTAGTGGACTCTATTTACAATTTAAAGAATATTTTTTGCTATTATTATTTTTTTAAATAATGTCCAGATTCTCTATGGTCAAGCTTCTCTCTCTTATAAAAGCTGATTAAAAACTCTTGCCTGATTCATCTGAGCTGTACTGACTGGCAGAGAATAACTTACACTGGAAGCATAGAAAAACACCCCATCCCCGATCCACAGAATGGCCCATCTGGTTAAAAACAGCAGATAAAATATTTACTTTAGAAAATGCTGGCTTTGAATTTTTGCAGTGTGATAGCTATAATATGGAAATGGTAGCAGACAGGCTAGAGTGTGACTTGAAAGAATCCGAAACTCTCATGTAGAGATCCGTAAGCTCAGCTCCTAGCATTTGATATTTTCTCTGATTTGTGATCTGTCATCCTCATCACACCAAGACAAATATTGTTCTCTCAACTATTTTTGATATGCTTTTCAAAGGATTTTTCATTTTTTACATTGAATGGTAATCTTGTACCTAATCAGTTAAGCGTCTCAAGCAATGCTCCCTCCATGACAAGTAAACTAGGAGACCAATAGATGGTGGTAAAGATCTCCACATTCCGGTAACTTTTTTGAATAATTTGCTGAAGACTTAAAAGACTTTTAGGCCCTGGCGGGTTGGCTCAGTGGTAGAGCGTCGGCCTGGCGTGCAGAAATTCCGGGTTCGATTCCCGGCCAGGGCACACAGGAGAAGCGCCCATCTGCTTCTCCACCCCTCCCCCTCTCCTTCCTCTCTGTCTCTCTCCTCCCCTCTCGCAGCCGAGGCTCCATTGGAGCAAAGATGGCCCGGGCGCTGGGGATGGCTCCTTGGCCCCTGCCCCGGGCGCTAGAGTGGCTCTGGTCGCAACAGAGCGACGCCCTGGAGGGGCAGAGCATCACCCCCTGGTGGGCAGAGCTTCGCCCCTGGTGGGCGTGCCGGGTGGATCCCGATCAGGCCTATGCGGGAGTCTGTCTGACTGTCTCTCCCCGCTTCCAGCTTCAGAAAAATACAAAAAAAAAAAAAAGACTTTTAGCTGTGCTAGTGTCTCTGTGAGGCCTTCCTATAATGTGACATTATAGGAAATGAGCTATATTGTTAGAGACAAATTTGGTCCAGAGGTACCTGAGGCACTGTGTTAGAGTAATGTAAACATCAAAGTAGAGTAAACACTCCAGAAATGGTCTGTATACCAGAAAGGAATTTCATGTACATTTTAAATAATCTTCTAAAATACAATTTGGTTTACTAGAGCATTTTGGAGATAATTAGTAACAGGACTCATCTTGGTTAAAACTATATGTTGTGGGTGAAATTATTTAAAGCAGTCTGTATACTTTATGGCCCCAAATCAACTTGAGATTGTAAAATAAATAATACAACATAATTAACTATGAAATAAGAAGAAATTTCTATTAATGTTTACATAAAAATTGGGGTCAGATGTCAAACTTGACAGAAAATCAAGTTTTTATAAGTAGAATACTATTATAACTTATTTTTTTGTCGAAGTTTTATTGTTTTGAGATTATTACCCAATAACTGTTATTTTTCCAGGCATAGTTTTATAATTACGGGCATCAACACCCTCTGCTTCATGTTGCAGCTATCAAATGACAATCTTAAAATAGACCCTGAATAAATGCTTGTTAAATAACTGACAGTGACAGAATCTTGGCATAAGTAAATCAATCATATAACTGGAAAATAAATAGAAACAAAGACATATCCAAAATAGAATACCTTTGGGATTCTATAAAAACTAAACATTCTCTATTATGGAAATGAAGTGGCTATCACAGCTTGGATCCAAATAAGAAATTGATATCATGACCTCAAACATTGACAGAATTTTGCTACAGCAATAGTTACATTGTTTCTGTTCCCCTTTCCTCTAAAAGAAACCCCTTTCTGCTAGCTAATAGCTTTCCATCCTCACAGCACAGGTAGTGTGGTCATGAATAAAGAGCATCATGGAGAAAAACACCATTGGAGGGAATATCCAAGCATCATTCATCTTAGAAGTTGGCACTGTACTTGTAGAAGTCAGAGGAATTGAGCAGTAAACACCAAGAACATCACAAAAAGCTAACCCATCAAAGTTTCCAGATTGCTTTGATTCATGGCACATTTCTGGGTCTAGTTCACACTAAGAACATTATAAATAGACATTCCCTTGGATATGTGTTCCTAAAAGTGACTCAATCCCAGATGGAAGTTGGTAAGCAGAGGTTATGAAGGGCGTAGGGGTGGGAGCTGGGTTTAGGATTCTTTCTAGCTCTTTTGTAAATTGAAAAGAAACCCACAAATAATAGTCACTTTTTGTTTCACATCACCAGCATATTATCTAAAAGGAATTAAGGTGAAATAGTTTTTCTTGATCACAGTGCCTGTAACTTAACAAGCTAAATAGGCACCAAGGTGGAAAAATGAACTGTAATTGGAAACATTTTATAGTAAGAGGAATATTCTGTCAAAAAAACCATATACTCATAACAAAAAGAGAAAACTTAAAATGCCTTTGTTATTGATAAAATTCACCGAAATATTTAAATAGTGGTTTAATAGAAGTTGATTATGTTAGTTTGGGCATGGTACTAATAGGCTGATAGCAAATACTTTTGAGATCATCTTTAGAAACAAAAGGCAGCTTCTTGTGAAAAAATAAAGTGATTTTAACTAATTTTTGGTGAGATAAGACACAGTGCCATTTCTCCCCAACCCCCAAATATAGGTCAACTACAGGTATTTTGCCTTAGGCAAAATAAAAACAAATGGTAAATATATTATAATCTGGCATGTATTACCATTAATTTTTATGTGATTAATGGCATGAAAATTCAGTGACCATAGAATTGACTCATCATTATTCTGAAGTTATTGGTCTAAAAAGTGACACAACTGTATGTTTACAATTGATTCAAAGCCAGGGGTGGGCATGGGTTAGAGAGGAGAAATGTGATTTAGAATTTCCAGTGCTTCGGTAAATTGAAAAGAAACCCACAAATAATAGTCACCTTTTGTTTCAAATCACCAGCATATTATCTAAAAAACTTTAAGGTGAAATAGTTTTTCCTGATTGCATTTTTAAAGAGATATTTAATAAACAGCAGTCTTTAATTTGTCGTTGGGACTATTTATCACCATTTGCTAAGAAAAATGAAATATGAAGCCGAGCACTGAGACTATTTCTAAACTTTTGTTTCAGATGGAAACTTTTGGATCTTCTCTTAATCCCAGCTCATAGTGTTAACTTCTAATTGGCTTGAGTGAAAGTTGGCTAACTCTTCCAGACATCTGTAACAGACACATTTAATTCCATTTGTCCAAATGCCATGTTCCGAACTTTCATTTTTCTCCCAGGGCATTTTTCTTGTACTTTGTCATTCACAATCTTGTTCTTGTCTATCTGCCATTTATTAAGAATATAAAATGGCATTATTACACAACTCGTACATTGGAACAGAAGACTGACATTCATTCTCTTATAACCTCACCACTTAGTCATTCTAGTACAGCGTTTTGAGTGTACAAAGTAATGTCATCCTTAACAATCCATATATACTTTTTAAATCGAGTGCCCATTTTTAACTAACATTTTTCCCAATGCAAACTTAAAAGCAATAATCAGATTTTAAGTAAGAAATGAACCCAATCTTTTTAAAAATAAAATCAGCTATGTTCTCCCTTCGGTAACCTGTCCCTTTCTCCGACATGACGGGATAATTATTTTCTGATTTAAAACTCACTGTTCTTTCATCTTGCATACTCTCATATATACTTGTCTTCTTTATAAGAAAAATATATTGGGCATTCATGATGGTGAGATCACATTAGGTAATCTTTGATCTTGTTTGAAGGTGTGTCAGAAACAACTGGCCAATTCTTTTGAATACTGTGGACTATTTTGGTTTCTTAAAATAGATATTTTGGCAGAAAAAGAAAGGCATGCCAGTATGCATGGTCTACTCAACAACTATGTTGTGGTTTGTGGCTGTTTGTGGAAGTAATATTTGGGTGAGGTTCTTTATGAGTTCCTGTGAAAAGTCTAGCAGGCACATTTCTTCTCTGTTGGTTTTTCCCCATCTAGCTTTCCAGAGCTTCCCCCATTGACAGTGTCGGGGACTTGTGTCTTCTCTACACACTGTTCCATTCGCTTCATTATTAAGTCCAGAAGAGTTTCCACAGCTTTCTCCACATTCTGGCCAGTTGCTGCACTTGTTTCAAAATATGGTATTCTAGCATAAAAGAGATGGCAAGTCTTTTTGAGTGGAAGAAATCAGAAATGATACAAGATGGACAAATCAATCACACATGCAAAAATATGGCAAACAGAGATTGTACAATAATCATGGTTGTGCTGAGTTGGAAAGTTTCCTTGTTTTTCCTCAATGACTAAAAATAGATGAGCTGCTCATTAGTATGATTATAACCAGTACTATGGGCAAGAAAACTGAGACAAGAAGTACTCAGGAATTTGAAGTCAAGGCACTATAACTACTTTCTAAATTTTAAGAGGGTAAAAATACCTAAACTGGTGATCAATATTACTTCTCTTCCAATCAATTATCTGGAAATCTGATTTAGAAATTAGGTAAGAACCAAATAGGATATCCATGTGGAAATAAGTCTATACTTATTGAAATAAAAAATTCAAGAATACAAGTACATTTTTAATGTTCTCAAGGAAATCCAAAAATTGGCAGATGTGCTAAAACTGCTTTAATTGCAAAAAATTATGACAAAGTCTGCTTTGGAGATCAATTTATAATTGTGTGGGGTGTTTTTAAATTTTTAATGTGCTATTTCAGCTCACCTAGGGAAAAGATTGCAATATTATGCATCAGGTATTACCTTTAGAGGTTTGCAGCTATTCATTCAGAGGGGGTAGTGCGTCATGTTGAGGAATATGCTTTCTGATCCCAGATGGCCTGGGTTGAATCAAGCTCTGTTACACCCTCCCATCAATATCTCTATACTTCAATTCTTCATATGGAAATAGGATAACTCTCGATCTTTTACATGTGGTTCTGAGGGTTTAAGTGAGTTCAAGTCTAGAACAGTTGCTGGCACATAATTATAAAGTAAATGTTAAATGCTACTATCACTGAAAAATTGATTTAAAATATCACATACTTTCTCTGGAAAATATTTTTCATTCATGTGCCATTCTTGATTCAAGGAGATTCCCCGTAGTATCAATCTTGTCCCCTACCCCATCACAAAGCAGCAGTGTGCAAGGTCAGATAACATCGCCACACAACTGACTTACCCATACTTGTCAGCCAGGTCCCGGGCTTGCCGCTCGTTGACTTCCCTTTGATCAGGCAGGTCTGCCTTGTTGCCAATTAATATTATATCTGGGTTTTCACAATAAGCGTTTGCTTGCAGTTGGCCTTAGAAATAAAGCAGATGGAACCAGCAAGTTAGTTACAAACAAGCATTGTCAAGTGACTGCTCACATTGGATTCCTGATCTAATTGTTCATCTCCAGCTTTTTATAGTATTTTAATCAAGTTTCTGAACTCTCCTCAGCCACAGATTCACCTGTAAAATGGAGATAATGCCTCACAAATTGCATGTTGTGAAGGTCAGTAATAATTCACACAGAGCACTGGTTTGCACACCTACTCCTGCTCTTCTCTGCCTGGGGAAGTGCCCTCTGAGAGGAACACATGGCTTCAGACCACTTGTTCCTCAAACATCAGTGGAGATAATAGACCATGGTTGTAAAGTACAGAAGTTTGCTCTTTCCTTCAGGAGCCTGCTACGTTCCCTTTCACTGGAAGTTCAAGGTGGTGAGCGAGGAGAACAGAACAGTTTTGAACCACCACAAATTTATGTAGGAATAATTTTAAGACAGGAAACTTGTTTTTCTCTTTTCTCCAGGAAACAGTGTGTGTGTGTGTGTGTGTGTGTGAGAGAGAGAGAGAGAGAGAGAGAGAGAGAGAGAGAGAGGAGAAAGAAAAAGGAGAGGAAAGGAGGGAGAAGAGAAAGGGAGAGAGGGAGGGAAAAAGGAAGGAAGGAAGGAAGGAAATAAGAAATCTGTCAGCCTGCGTTTTTGTTAAAGGATTACTCTAAGGTCATCTGAAGACATGCTGCGTGCAATTTTGCCAAGGAGGAAGACAAAGGCTCTACCCTGTAACACTAGTTATCTGGATGGTAGAGCTTAAAGTGTTACTAGACATAGTAGTTAATTATATTAAATCCCCATAGTATCCTTCTGAAAAATTTTTACAAACAAGTAAGAGTCTCATCTGCCTTGATAAAGGATGAAGAAATCATTCTCTGAAGGTATCTAAAAATCTTATCTCCTTATCTCCTCAGAATCTTAACAACACCAAAATCTAAATAAGGAAATGTAATAATAAAAGAAAATAGATGCAGATCCTAAGATAAATACCTATTTCGAGAAGCCATCGTTTTCCCCATGATAACAATCATGTTGTTGAATTAAACATTTAAAGCAGCTATAGATCTGATTAGATATAAATAATATGTAATAATAAGAAGTATCGACATAGGGAGTACATCTGTTCCATGCCTGACACCCACGCTATGGTCTATTGCAAACAAAACCCTGAAGGAGATGAAAGAAGTTGCACACACTATAGACTAAGAAGAGAAACCAAGGCCCAGGGAACTGGAAGTACAAAGACCCTGAGGCAGGAATGTGCCTTCTGTCCTTTACTTGGAGCAGCAGCCGAGGCAACTGGCTGGAATCCCCTGAACTGGCTGGGAGAGAGTAAGAGTGACCTAGAGAGGCGTGTAAGGCTGGTCACCCTGCCTTGTAGGTAGATGAAGAATTCTAGGTTTTATTCCAAGTGAGATAGAACATTCCAGAAAGAAGAACTTCTAGCAGGGAAATAATATGATCTAATTTAACAAAAAAATATCACTGTGGCCACAGACAGCCTCGACAAATCTAGAAATGACAGGACTATCACCAGCCCCAGGAGACATGTCTGTCCCATTAGGATTAAAATTTACACTGGTAATAAAAATGCAAATGAAATATTCTCTTTAGTGCTATATCAATTTTAAAAAATTAAAAATCAAATACTACTCTTCTGTGCTGACATGTATTAATCTGGTTTTCGTGACTGATTAGGCAACTTTTAACTGGTACTATATATAAATTGTATAGATTTTTCTATACAAAGCTGCCTCACATTTGAATATTTTTTTGGAGAAAGAAAGTAAAATTGCAATGTAGTTGATTGACACACTGAACCTTATTTTCATATGGCTCGTCTGCTCTGGAGCAGTTTCTCACCTAATTCACCCATTAGTTAATTAAGCCTTTAGTTAACCCAAGTGTAAGGGATCACATTGTAGGTGCCAGTGGACCTGCTTAGAAAATGCAGCTGTTTTTCTCTGTGTCCTCTCTGGGTTAGATGTACCAGATGTGGAAGCTCACATAGTTCTAAGAAGTTCTTTAAGACCAGCTGGACAAGTGGAGTTCATGGCCTTAAAATCATAAAAAAATAAAGACCTGAAATCTAGATTTTTATGAAGCCCTGGAGGCTTCTTCTAATAAGGTCCAAGGAAAATGCAATTCCAAGCCACTGCGGGTGATCCACATGAAGCCACCGCGGGTGATCCACATGAAGGCTACCGCTTTGAAGGTGACACTGGAAACTAAACTCAGGATGAAGGTTAATCTGCGATACCCAATCCGGTTTCATCTTGTGAGGCAGACAAGCAAAGAGAGCTGCCGTGTCACAAAGCGGCCACTGCGGGTTACTTGCTCGGTCCCACTTACTCATCCAGTTTCTGACATTTAAGAAACTCTGTTGACTGGTGAGGTCAAACATCAATAAGAAACCCATGGCATCTCTGAAAAATGCAGTCGTGAGGCTCCGGAATCTGCCGAGAAAGCACAGGGATAGAGCTGAACATTAGTCCCACATGTATTCCGGTGACAATACCAACAACACTATTTCCCCTTTATTTTTTTTAATTTTTATTTATTTATGCATTTTAGAGAGGAGAGAGAGTTAGAATAAGAGAGAGAGAAAGAGAGAGACAGACAGAGAGAAAGGGGAGAGGAGCAGGAAGCATCAACTCCCATATATGCCTTGACCAGGCAAGCCCAGGGATTTGAACCAGTGACCTCAGTGTTCCAGGTCAATACTTTATCCACTGCGCCACCACAGGTCAGGCTATTTCCCCTTTAAATATGACATCTCCATGGTATACCTTATGGATTACCCTACAGAATGGGAGATGACTCAGAAAGATGGCCGAAGAGCCAGGGAGGCCATCTGGTGGTCGATTCTTTTTAAGAAATAATCTGTAACATTTGATCACACGCTTGCATACACAGCCCCTTGGACTCATGGGTTCTTGGGCATCCTGTGGTCTACAATTAAATGTAAGCCACTTTAGAATATGGGGACCTTAACTTATACTTTTCAATTCTAGTATATTTGGAGAGAGTTTGGCGCCTGGCAGCCCAAAAAGAGTGCTCAGATTATAAATTATAAACCACAACTTGTTAGCAGCTGGAACGAGAGTTCTTTTGTAGAAAAAACAACATCAGTGAGAAAACTCTTTTATAAGCACTCTATGGATTTAAAGAGTGGCATCCACATCTCATGAGGAAGAGAGAAAGCAGGAAAGAAAGGAGGAAGAACATGATTAAAGGAACAGAGGGAAGGTCAGAGAGACTCAATTGTTGGAGAAAGTTAGAACACTCATTTCTAATGGAAGGTTTTCTCTCTTTACACTATCTCATGGGCAGTGTAAAGACTATCCGTCATCCCCTGCTCCCACGCCCTCCACATCAACATTCCCAGGAAACCTGAAGATGTGCTGAGATCCACTGCAATGTCAGGAATGAGTGAAACCAGAGACCACACATTAGGACCAGAGAAAGTTGGATTATACCGATATTACATTTGGCAACAGGTTTTTAGAAAGGCACATAACTCGGAAATTAAGAATATCACTTCTATCTTAAATGGCCTAATCTTAAATGGTCACCTATCTTTGCTTTTCTCAAGATTCTATTCTCAACCCCGTCTTACTCTACATACATTCGCTGGGTAATCTCACCCATTTCTTGGCTCAATTATCACCAATATGCTGAACCCCAAATTTATAGATCTACATTGTTCCTGACTTCACACTGTGTGCCCAATTACTTGTTGGATATTTCCACTTGGAGGAAACTAATATACCTCCTACTCCACTTGCCTAAAACCAAACTGGCCTCCTCTGCCAATTTCTTCTCCTGTCAATGTAATTACCATCCTCCTTTTCCTTCACCTGCTGCACACCATCAGCCAGTACCTCCTGACCCTCACGCTTCCGCCCACCTGCCTTGCACTGCCCAGTTTAGAACCGTGCTCTTTCACCTGGGTAACTGCCACAGCCTTCTCAACAGGCTTCCTAGCCCCAGTTTTGGTTGGGACCCTTCCCTTCCCTGGTTTCTTCCCAATGATTATATAAATCCACTACTAAAAAACATTCTAATGATGATGCATTGCTCTTAAGATGATGACTGAGCTCTCTGCTAAGCTGTCCAGGCTCTGTGTGCACGGACCCTCGCTCCCCCAGGCAGCTTCATCCGGGACTACCCACAGACTCGCTGATCTTCTTATAGTCTTTAGAAAGTTCACTCTAGGCCCTGGGCTTTCACACATGCTGTTCGCTCTGCAGGTAACCATGCCTTAATGCTTCCTTCACCTCCTATCCCTTTAGCCTGAAAAAGACTCACTCATACATTGTGTATGAGTTTATATATCTACATACCTAGGTATATATGTATAACGGTATCAGAGGAGACACCACCTCCCCAAGCAGGATTCCCAACACCTACATCCAGAGTACGGGCTCCTTCTGGTACATCTGCCTATCACCCTTTGTTTTCCTTTTACCGTCCTAAGGTTATACTGCAATTGTTTGTTATTTGCCCAAATTTTAGTCTAAACTGTAAGCTCCAAGAACAAGGGAGCTCTGTGTCTAACTGACTGTGCCTTATGTTTTCATGACCCTGAACACAGTATTTGCTCTCTACATGTATGTCAAATTAAGAGAAAAAAGGAAATAAAGAGAATAGCAAAGAATAAAAAATTAGTAAAGATTTAAATGATTTCAATAAAGAACAATTCTTTGGATACTAAAGCATGGAGAAAAGATATTTTAACAACTACTTATTTCTAAATTAGGAAATTTCTATTAAGACATAATCATAATGATTATGAAATACCAAAAATTATACTCAAGTTTTTTCCTGTGGATGTATTCCTACTAGTCACTGGATGCTCACAGAAATTATAGTGCTTTATTGGATCCCTCTCTTTGGGGACAAGCTGTACTCATAAAATTATCTCCTACTCAACCACAATAGTGTGGTTAAATCAATCACAACAGCCTACTCTCTCTTCTCTCTGTGCACACATGGGTGTGAGTATGAGAGAGTGTGTGTGTGTGTGTGTGTGTGTGTGTGTTTTATTTGAGGATAAGACTTGCCTTGTTCCCCTCTCACTGCTCACAGCACATGACAAAAACATGCTTGTTGTGTGGTTTTGCTTGGGGTAAACACTTTTGCATAGATACTCAATGTGAATCAGGTATTCACTGTGGACCCAATACTCAGTGTAGACAGGATACTCAGTGTGGACAGGATACTCAGTGTAGACAGGATACTCAGTGTGGACAGGTTACTCAGTGTGGACAGCATACTCAGTGTGGACAGCATACTCAGTGCAGACAGCATACTCAGTGCAGACAGCATACTCAGTGTGGACACTCAGTGTGGACAGGATACTCAGTGTGCACAGGATACTCAGTGTGGACACTCAGTGTGGACAGGATACTCAGTGTGCACAGCATACTCAGTGTGGACAGCATACTCAGTGTGGACAGGATACTCAGTGTGCACAGCATACTCAGTGTGGACAGAATACTCAGTGAGGACAGCATACTCAGGGTGGACAGAATACTCAGTGTGGACAGGATACTCAGTGCAGACAGAATACTCAGTGTGGACAGCATACTCAGTGTGGACAGAATACTCAGTGCGGATAGGATACTCCGTGCAGACAAGGCTCATCACAGGGACCCTTCTCTCCCAGTTCCCTTGTTAATCTCCCTTCTTTCCAGGACCTATTCTGGACAGAAGGTAATTGATTTCCAGCTTCACCGACCAACCTCATTCTATTCATAGGAAGAAGAAAGCTAGGACCCCATAAAAAAGAAAAGAATACAGTTCCCAGGATCACATTATTTCTCATTGTCCCGCACTGGGAATGATCCCTGTACCCTTCAGGCTTACATAAGTGGTATTATTTTCCCTCCTTTCCATAATACCTCTCTTATCAATAATAACCATATTTTATATGGGTATGCTGTCAGGTGTCTTCACACGGGGTTGAGGTGTGAGGCATTCATTGTTTGTCTTGTTGCTTAGCTACACCTTATATTTACCCACTGCGAAATGCTCAAGGAATCAATGGCCCCATTGTTATGGAGACTGTCCTCAGTCTTCCCCATTCCCTCTGCAGAGCAGCTGTCTTCAGGGGACAGATGAGAGAAGCCTGCCATCATGCTTAGGCTGACATATCATGTGTGAAGACATATGGGAACCACATTTTCTCATATTACTTCTTCAAATAGGAATCAAATCAGTCTAAAAAACATACATCTTTGTGACAACCAAACTGACACATGAACAGAGATCCTTGCGCGGAATGACTCCAGCAGCAGCAGCGTGTTGAAGGATGTGTGCAAATGGAATTCACAGTCAAAAAAGCAAACCGAGAGGGCCCGGCACCTATCCTGGCATTTACACTCACTGAAAGTGAGAACGCTTTGGACGCATTTCAAAAACTGCAGTGTTTACAAGCATAAACACTCTAAAACATGCAAGGCAGAATATGGAGGTATGTGCTTTCTAAATAGCTTCTTTTGACAATCTATTGCCAATTTTTATTTAATCTGCTATTGAAGAGCTTCATGAGCCTGGGGTCTTGAGCACTTTGAACTCTTGCATCTCAGAGACATATATTTTCTTTTTTTTTTTTTTTTAATATATTTTTATTAATGGTAATGGGATGACATTAATAAATCAGGGTACATATATTCAAAGAAAACATGTCTAGGTTATTTTGTCATTAAATTATGTTGCATACCCCTCGCCCAAAGTCAGACTGTCCTCCGCCACCCTCTATCTAGTTCTCTGTGCCCCTCCCCCTCCCCCTAACTCTCTCCCTCCCTCCCTCCCATGTCCTCCCTCCCCCCATCCCTGGTAACCACCACACTCTTGTCCATGTCTCAGAGACATATATTTTCATCAAACAATGGCACAGCATCTCCAGCTCTACACAAGCGACACTATTGTCCACTGAGTTTCTCTCCTCCTGGACTACACTGAAAAACTGAGTGTAGACTCTGCCCTTTAATCCGACAGTTTTGTTGGGGTGACAAGGCTGCCAGTGAACCAACCCAAGAACAGCAGGTAGAGACACAAATAAAAGATCTGCCTTATGACAAGGTGGTAATTAACTAAGGGGTGGTAGAGGAGTAGTTTGTAGGGGTCTGGAAGGAAGAGGCAGCGTGTTTCAGTTGGGGTGCTCAGAAAGGGCCCCGTGGAGGTGGACCAGGAGCCAGACCTGGGAAAAGGAGTGGGTCATGTACAGTGGGAAGGGAGTAGAACATTGCAGCTGGACAGCAATGTCATGTCCGAGACCTCAGAGAACAAAGCCAGTCACGTGGCCCAGGACAGAGAGGCTCGGGGAAGAACAGAAAGACAAGGAAAGGTCTGAGCCCCTCTCTCTCCTTCAGCTTCTCCTTTGAGAAGCATTTGTGACCATGTACATTTCTTATCTTAATCTAATTAAAATCTGGAGAAGTTTTTCTGGTTTATCTTTTTCTATTATAAAGTACACTGACAACGTATATACTAAGAATCTTCACAGATGTTTGTGAAAATGTCATTTTTGAAATCTGAACCCAACCCACAATGCTAGTCATGGTTAATTAACTACAAATCATTTATTTTTATTTCTCAATACACATGCTTATTTTGAAACCAGGGGAAGAGTTGCATATAATGTGGTTTTAAGTTCACATACGGCCTTTACTCTCAAATAAGTTATTTCCTGAAACCAATACACGATAATATGTAAAGTAAACTATAATGAAAAAATAAAAATTAAGATAAATAAGTTTATTTTTTCCAAGCTATCTGTAGCTAGAAACAAAGTAATTCACTGTTACCGCTCTTGTCCTGCAGTGTCCCAAAGCTGAAGGTGCACCTTGAACGCCTTCCCTGCTGATCCACTGGGCCCGTGAGTGTTATAAACCTGAAAGACATGATTTGCATCAGTTTAGACTGCTTTGGGTTTTGTCATCATTCAGATTCCCTGGGTTCATTCAACATGTGTTTTTCTCAATTACTATAATCAAAGTTCATAGTGCAGGATAAATATTTGCTGTTTTTTTCCCCAGAAGTATCACATGTACTCTCACTTTTAAATGTCAAGTACAAGTATGATTTTCAACACAATCTAGGCATACTGCAAACTTAAATTAGATACCTTCTGTCATTTCCTCATGGAGGCAGCAAATATCAGATTTAGGACCCAAGTTCTAGATTCAACTATCAACTGTTTGTTTAACTTCTCAGAATCTTATTTTCGTACCTAAAAATTGAGAGGCAAAATCTCTCCCTACTTTGTTACTGCAAACTTAAATGAAATAACATATGCAAAGGCATTTTAAAAACAGTGAAATGACTTATAAATACCTGAAGATATTTTCCTGTGCATTGGACTTTCAAAATGACTTAGCTATGACATATGCACAGAATTTCCCACTAAATTTACATAGGCTATTTCCAGTCGTCCTTTATTAGCCATTTCTTCCAATGTATTTTTTTTTAATCTTTACAAATTTTAAAGTACGGTCTTTTGACTTCTTATTAAGCAAAGCATAACAATTTGAATATTTCATCAGCTCTCTTAAGTATGACATGGTGAAATGTTTTAAAGGGAACAGAGCAAGGACCTATAGCTAGACCAGTGGGGGCATTCTGCAGGGAAGAAGGTACAAGAAAAACCCTGTAGGGGTTAGAAGCAAGCTTGCTAAGACTACACTCTATATAGTACATCGACTTTCAGATAACAAGCAGGACATTATAAGAAACCATGAGTTAAACTTCTCACCCGTCATTTACTTTGTTGTTTTTTTCCTCAATTCTCGGGGCATGCACAGATCTGTGACATCAACTGGAAGCCACAGCCATCTTGGCAATCAAGAATACCTTGGGTGGCAGTAAATCTGGCTAAACTTATGTGCCTATGCTACACATCCCTCATGTCACAATATCCTTATTCCTGTCATTAGCGTCTAGCAGAGGAGAAGGAAGTGGTTGCGATTCTCACTGAAACTCCTTTTTCCTGGAAAATAGCATAGATTGGTCTCACATTCTGTTCATACTCAGCCAGTGATTGATGGCTGAGTCCACACATAAATAAAAATGCAGCAAGAACTTACAAAGCTCATGTTCCAGCTATTTGCCAATCACTCTTTCAACATCTTTTTTAAGAGTAGGAAATGAACACTTGTTCTTATTGAAGAACATAACTCACATTAAGAGTTAATGCTTTCAGGTCCTGCAAAATTCAAGTTTTGAAGGATTTCTTCAGAATTCATAGAAAACACACTATATACATGCATAAGTTATTTCAGTTGCCCTGTATACATTTGGAGACAAGCAATAGTGTCACTCAACATTTTTCTATGCAAAATGTTATTTATAGTTGAGAAAGTAAAAAGTAATATAAAGTGACAAGTTATAAATTTCACATGATAAAAGACAGATGCCTTAAATGCAATAAGCATAGCTTCTTAATTCTTATTTTATCTGGGGCAGGGTATCAGCAATCAGTTTAACAGTATGGGTAAGAACTCACCACACGTTTTTCCCGAAAGTCTATTCCTACTGTTGTGATGAATTTGGGATTGAATTTATTGTCTGTGTATCGATAAAGAAATGTCGTCTTCCCCACCCCCGAATCTCCAAGGGCCAGGAGTTTGATCAGATAATCATAGTCCCCATCGGTCATAGTGATGGTCTTGTTGGGCCTGTGTAAAAGAGGAATAATAATTTATTTGTATGGAAGTGGGGTTTTCTTTGCAGTCTTTCAAAACACAACGTAAATTGAGGTTTCAAGGTTACAAACTATGAATGCCTTAATTCTGCCAAATTCCCAGTGAACTTGCTCTGAGCAGCTTCAGGAGCACGTCAATTATTTTACTCAGCACAAATCTTTTTACATCAGGTCTATATGACAGCCACAATAGCCACTGCCACAGCAATAGCAGAACTTAAAGAGCCAGAACATTTTGTTTTAAAGCCGATGCCCTTTGGGATCAGGAGTGTAGTACTGGGAAAAGGAGAGACTCATAGGGCACAGAAAACCCAACCAAGATGCCACAGGGAAGCTAGAGAGATACTGCAGTTACTGTGGGAGCGGAAGAGAAAAGCCTAGAGGACCACTTTGTATTTAATCAGACAGGAGGAGCTTTCTATCATGTGCAAATTTTAATTTTAAAAATTTAACAACTGGGATGACAACCTCTGAAAACACTGATTTGAAGTCATTTTGCAAGCAATGTTTTAAAACTCTTGTTTTGGAATACCAAAGCCTCTGTTCTCCAATGGCAGGTCTGCTAAATACATATTTCCAGGCCTTGAAAAAGAGGAGGTATTAAGAGGCATAATTATGGTAATTCTGCTCATATTTCCCTGACTGAAGGAATAATGTCACTTGTAATTTCTTCCAGTGCCCTAACCTCTCCCGCCTCGGTCTTTTTTCCTTCTTCTGTTGTTACAGTGACTACAGCGGTCCCTCGTCCGTCGCGGGGTTTAGGTCCCAGAACACCCAGCAGAGATAGGAAAAATCCACACACAGCAGGGACCTTATATTTATTTTATTATTTATATATATATTGTAAGGTTTTATAAACCCTCCCCACACTCTTATAAACCTTTCCCACACTGTTATTAGCCTTTCCCATATTTATATTGCTTATTTTATGGCAAAAATAATTAAAATAATAGATATATAAAAATACCTATATCCCACAAAATCCTGCGATATAGCAAAAAATCCGTGATACAAAATTAGATACATACAATTTAAAAATCTGCAAGACAGTAAGGCTACGAAAAGTGAACCTCGATATAGTGAGGGGCAACTGTAGAGTAAAGAAGAGCCAAGGGCCAATACCAAGAATACCACCCCGCATTTGAATAACTCCATCACTTATTGAATCGTGAAGTTTCTGATCTTGAGCTTAGTACGATGCTTTGCTAGGTGGTACAACTTCCTGACCAATGGGTTACAGACATGGTTTTGTCATACCTGGTGCAGGGGAAGGCCAGTACTTTTCCTAGAATGGAAAAGTTTCTCTCCTCACTGTGTGAGAAGAAGGAATATTTTCCCCACCTCTACGGATCCAGAAATCCTTCCTCTTTTCAGGAGTTCTGAAGTGATTAAAATTAAATTCAATAATAGGTTATTCCAGGGACATATTTTAAAATTGTGAGAAAATTGTAAAAATTTTCTACATGCAAGAAAATGTCATGTATGTTCATCAATTTAAACAAGACAATTTTTTTTTTCACATTGTCCCTAGTGAGTGATCAAAAGGAAAAGGTTTTATGCCTCTGGATAAATAATAATAAAGATGATAATTAGGTACTTAGTAAATCAGTATCATTACATCATTTGAGAGATTTGTGAATATTTTACTTTAGAATTTTTTAGAATTTGAACCATACTGCTGCCAAATACTACTAAATTTACTATATATTTATGTTTCTTTAATTAACGAATGGTTTTTGAGGAACGGGTTTGAAGAGTTGCCAACACATAATCTTATGCTACAGCTTTCATTCTCCATAGGATGCTTTCTTCACTGAGTTAGGATTCTCAGGGTAAATATTTACTGGCCATTAATGTTTATTTACTTTTTGTCTTTTAATATCTATACAAAGTATAACTACTGCTCAGGAGGATAGGCCATCAACAACCAGTCTTCCTTATTAAAAGGAAACAGATATCTCAACTACTGGCATCAAATTCTTCTTGGAAAATCTCAGCATTAGTTTATTGCCCTGCAGTGCCCAGTTCTGAATCTGAGTGGCTCTAAATATCTTACCAGGACTTTGTTGTTGAAGATGTTGCTGCTTCCAGTCTTTGAGCCAATGGGTTGCTAGAAGAGATGACTGCAAAAGTCATACGATTTCTTCCCACTTGAGGCCTATCACCACCACCATCACTCTATCTTCTGTTCTTTCCTCCCAAGCTTGCCCATATAAAGCTCTTTCAAAAGATGATAAAGACTGTTGTTTCACTAGTAGAACTGGGTGAAACTGCTAATTCTAATGGGAAAATAAAGTGATTAATATTATTCTAACTATGATAAAAGTGACCAGAGCCAATTTTTTCCCTGGACACAAACATTGATCATCTGGAGAAGAAACAGAAGCCAATGGCTACCTAGAAAAATAAAATAATGTAATCAAGAAGACAGATCAGGATACTTTAAAATTTTGCTTAAAGTTAACTATGTGTTTTGTAATGTTTTTGTGACAGTGTCAACAAAGGCTAAGTCTTGAGGGAATCTAGTTACATATCTTCAATACAGAATGCCAGGTTCAAAGATTCAAAAAGTGTCATTCATAATCTATATAGTTCCTGACAAGGTATGCATGCACTTAAAACTTAAATAAGGATGCAAGAAAATGCAATATAACTTTACAAGATGGAACATGATCAACTTATAAATAAGTCAAGTAGTTGTGATTCTAGTTCAAATGGAACAGTGGTCCTGATGGACTCCAGTGATCTGAGAAGATTCTGTAGCAGAAGAGAAGCCCATAGCACCGGACAGGGTCAGGTCCAAGGGGAGGGGCTAGGATCTCTGCTGGGAGATTACCTTCCACTTGTAGAATGAAACTATCGTTATTTAACAACTACATGACCTACCATGCATTTTTGATCGGAGCCAATTCGTTCTGTGTTGTTTGTACATGAACTTGTCTGGGCAATATTGGGGGTGCCTCCCAGTCAGGCTTTAATCCAGAGTGAATGACCCTGGCTCACATGCAGCTATTCCACTGTGGCCCACACTACGCTTTCCTGGAAGTAAAGGCACCTGAAATGAATGCAAAGCTTGGCACTGTGGAAAATCTCTACTTAGTGTCTCTAATAGACTAAAGAAATTGACATACTAAGCTAGGCACAAGATGATAATTCACCTCTAAGTTTCTCTCAAAAACAAAATTTATTTCTCTTTTCATACCACTACTCATATCTATATCTCTCCATATATAATGCTTTTGCATTTAATTTGGTTCCTCTTTTATTATCATGTGGTTTTCAGAGTCCTAAAATCATATGATCTCAATATTCTATCCTTAGCACAGCAAATACAACACCACAAAGAAAAATAAAAGCCTTGGCAAGGTTTCCTCTTCCAAGAATGGGGCTAAAAAAATGATCTGGGAAAGATCAGAAGGCTGACAAGTTGAGCAGTACTATTTATTCCTGCACAATGATTGATGGTCTGGTCAGTTCTTGGTTCTGTGGATCCAAAAGGGAGGAAAGAGCCAGAAGGCTGCTGTTGTTCAGGAAGTGTGTCTGACTCCTCACCATTATCACTGTGTCACAAGCAAGACCACACAAGCCAGGAGGTCTTTTAGATACAGAAACCACTGTGTCATCCTTAGAGCCCTGTGTGGGAAGGTATGGGGCTGAGTAGGGAAAATATTCAAAACACCCACAAGGCTCTGTTTAATGAATGATCTTAAAGGTAGACGGAAATCTAAGTAATCAGGTGAGCTAGCCTTCAGTTTACGGATAAATCATGCCACTGGTGGGGTGACAGTTTCTAACACAGGGAAATCCAAGGCTCATTATAATTCAAAATGAAAAGTGGGTTAGAAGCCTTGCTAGTTGGCTCAGTGATAGAGTATCAGCCTGGTGTGTGGAAGTCCCAGTTTCAATTCCCTGTCAGGGAATACAGGAGACGTGACCATCTGCTTCTCCACCTCTCCCACTCCCACAGCCATAGCTTGAACGTTTTGAGCAAGTTGGCCCTGGGTAATGAGGATGGCCCCTGTGGCCTTGCCCCAGGCACTAAAATAGCTCAGTTGCTGGACAACGGAGCACCGGCCCCAGACAGGCAGAGTATCACCCTGTAAGGGTGGGTGGATCCTGGTCAAGGTGCATTCAGGAGGCTATCTCTGCCTCCATACCTTTCACTTAATATATATATATATTAAAAAAGGAAAAGTGGGTTAGATAGATAGACACTAGAAATATTTTCATTCTATGGGGAAAAAATATTCACTGGGTATTAATAGGAACATGATTTTCCTTGTTAGAAAATTTCAAAGTTGCTCATAGTTTCTCTCCTTTTCTTCCTCCCTGCTATGCTTCTTTCTTGTTCAAAGTAAATTCCATTAGTTCAAGAAATTAATATCCTCTATGCACTGCTGGGTCCACAATAGTATAGTAGGAACACACACATATATTTAAACTTCTCGGAGCTGTGCAAATGTCATGATTGATTGGTTGATCATAGAGCTGTTGGTGGAAGTGGTGTTCCTCCAAGTTCAGGATTTGTATTCTTCCTCATCCGTAAGGAAATATTTAGATTAATTGATTACTTAGTACTTTCCAGGTCTGGTTTCCTGAGCTCATTTTTCAATTTTAAGTTGCACAAGAGTATAAAAAAGCTTCTCAAATAGAATATTCATATTTCAGAAGAGCAATTCCAGATAACCTGGGGGAAAGATGACACACAGAGGGACAATAATTTTTGAAAGTGAGATCTGTGCTGGCAGAGTTTATAAACTTGTCAGATGAGCAGGTCCGGGCTCAGAGGACTGGGCTCCGCCATCGAGGCATCCACTTGTCCGTCCAACACACCTCTGACTTTGCATAGTTCTGAGGATACACTCTGCTTTCTCCAGTTGGAAGCTTAATAGATTTTACATCTAGGTATGGATGACTGCTATGCAGATGGACTTAACCATGCAAACCGGTGCTCTTAACTTGTTCTCCAAGTAATAATCTAAAGAACACCATGACAAACCATGACCTCGTGACTTGAACTTATTAAATTAATAAAAGCAAACATAATATTCCTAAGGCGCTGTGAAAAGCTTAAAATAGTAGACAAACAACATATTAGTGATATTATTTTGTATTCAGGGTAGAAAGTCTTAACAAAACCAACAAGCAATAAAGTGGACAAAAGTTTTATTGTCCTCATTTATTGGTTTTTGATTGGTTTGTGTTGGGCTACAGCAGGTCCATTTTTGAGGCCTGGGATTCTCTTAGTAAGCACTTCCATTGTCTGACTAAAAGCCTGAGGGTGGTTCTCAATTACCAACCTTCAAACACTGCTTTCCAAAACCACATTCATGTCCTGGGGATTGGGTTAAATTATGATGGCTGTGCATCACTAGAACTAAAGGCATTTTCTGAATGGAAGAGGGGGAAATGCTTTTTTAATAATTTTTTGACGTATTCTATAGCATCTTGTTCTGTTAGAAAGGTGTACAGAAGAGAATATTTATTCCAATTCTTCTGAAAGGTTATTTAAAATGAAAGAATCTGAGTATATATAGAAGATTCAAACCAAATTGCAAATGTAAGTCAATATCAAGTTAATCGAACAACTTTTATTTAAGCTGACAATGGTCATTGTGTGTACTGGAGTGATCAATTGTGTTTTAAAAAATAAAAGTGTTTTTGTTTTGTTCTGTGATCAAGGGATCTAATATAATAGAGATAAACCAATAATTTATTGAGTAGAACTTCAGCTTACCATGAAAATAAAGGGTAAAAGTTATAACACAAGTCAGTGTTAAATTGATTTATCTCCATCAATTTATCATTCTCACATAAAAAAACTCACTTCTAAGACAATAAGTACATTTATTTCTCAAAAAATATGTTTTCAAAACTAACAATTTTTCCTTTGGTTTAATTTTGGTATCTTTTGAAGTTATATGGAATTTTTTCCTTTTTTTTTTCCTTTACATTTTATTGCAAGAATATTTAGAATCTCCGTTTTGATTCTTATTTTTCCACTTAATATTTCTAATTCTATTTGCATTTCTTTGTAGAAAGATTTAGGAAACCAATGAAAGTGGCAATCTTATTATGTTAAAAGTTTATTTCAATTTTCATACTGTAGCCCACAGTTCAGTAATACTATTTTCTATTATAATGTTTCATTGGAATATCCTCTACCCCTATTCTTTATCTTCTAAATTCAAGCATATCCACAACTTCTTTGTTCATGAGTTCATCTCCAATTTTATTCCAGTTTCCATTTGCCCACAGGGACATAGTGCTGTGGAGTCTAGTTATAGTAGACATTGGAATTCTGAACTTGAAGTTGCTAAAACCCAACTTTGTCCTTGAAGTATTCTTACTGAGAACCCTGTAGCTTGTCAATAATCCTCATATTTAGGGTCAGAGTAGGGGAGTTTACCTGAACTGAAAGAGCACTGAAACTATTCTGTTTACTAATATCGATCCATTCATGTGTTTCCCTACTTATTGGATCATTACAACTTAGCAGGAACCAGCCGAGCACAAAACTATTTTGTTCCCACTTGTAGCACAATATTGACAAGTGTTCAGATGGAGTCGTGCTGAGAACACGGAAGCAGTGACCTAGCCTGATCTCTGAAGCTCACCTGCACCCCTAGCTAGAAAGCAAACCCCCTAATTAATGTGTGCTTAACAGCATGGTTTAAGCAGACAAGCTCCAAATTTCAGGGATGGCTAAAGCAATGCAGGATTTTGGCTTCAGATGAGTAAATGGTCAGTAGGAACAAAATCAAGTAGTTGTTTCAGATTCAGAGAAACCCAAAGTAGGTCTAGGGTCAGTTTGATTCTAACATACAACCAAGTTTGAGACCCATTGCCCTACCCCAGAAACTCCTTACTGCCAGTGAATGATTCTAAATTTGAATAGCTAGAGGTAACCTCATTCTCATACTATAGCTAATAAGAGTAAAGAGTGGACCACATTCGTGAAGACCTATCTTCTTCTAAGACAGTGATGAGTGGGGGAGATGGTCCTTTCCTACCATGGTCACCTGCCTCAATGGGCCTACCAGCACAAGGCACTGGACAGTTCCTTTCTAGTCTATCCATCTCTTTTCTCTGTAGAGTTATGGGGATATATGCAAGGACATAAAGTGTATATGTGATATATGTATATGTGAAATATGCAAGAATATATATATATATATACACACACACATACACATGCATCTACTCTTAAACAATGTCTCCATGTAGAAAAAAGATAAGGTTTTAAGTTTAAGAGATGCTCCTTTAAAAGATGTTTTGCTAAGTTTTCAGATGTTAGCCTAATCATCTTGCAAACTGGGTTCGTGTTCCAGCTGGCTACGGCTTTGAGGAAGTTATGCCAACTTCTACTGCTTTGCTTCATTATCTGAGAAAGGACATACTAATCCAAATATCTGCCCACAAAGTCTGCCTCTCTGAGATACAAGGAAGCCAAATTAGATAGCATGCATGGGTTCATAGGCACAAATCTATGAAAATGAGTGCCAAATTATTACAATGTTCTCAGTTAAATATAATCCTAGGTAACTCCAAGAGTAAGAAAAACAAGAAATCCAAGACCTCTTTAGGAAAAGAGTGTTGGCTGGTCATTATTTCAGCTGATATTTAACAAGAAGCATTTTATGAGCTTCGGAAACGCCGGAAAAGAGTTCATCTACAAAGAATGAAGTTAGTCCAACGGAAGTGCTTATTTGTCTCACAGGGCTCTTTCTACATTATGCAGATATTTATGTTAATCGGAATTTTATTCCTGCAATATGTATGATATGAGGCTGAATGGGAAATTAGAAAGACTATTACAGATGGTTCTTAATCCTAATGTGGTTGGGGAGGAAATAAATGTTAAGTCCCTTCATCTGGTCAGTTATTTGAAATGAGCTCTACATCAAAAAGTCTAGAGCTCTAAGATTAATAGGTGTTTAAAGAAGGAGAAAAACTCATAAGGGATGAGCAAGTAGGAGTAGAAGTAATCAAGGAAGGCTTTATGGAGGAAGTGAGGTGAGAGGTGGAACTTGATGGGAAGAGGGGAAAGGGGGGACTGGATGAGCAGAGCACTCACTGGTCCTGCCCGTAAATGTATACTCAATGTCACTGACTATAGGATACTCGGCTTAGATGGAAGCAGAAGACATTGGGGAGCACGGGGTCTTGGCTGCTGAGGTAAGATCTCTAGAATCAAGGTTGACTATAGTGTAATAGTAAGAGGCAGCTGTTGGTGTCCAGAGCCCTGGGTTTAGAAGTTGACTCAGCCATTTACCCAAAATGTGACCATGGGCAAATTACTTAACCCTTAATTCTTAGGTTTGATCTGTAAGTATGTAAGAAAATACCTGTCTCAACTCATTCCATTGCCATGAATTCCCCCTACACTCTTGACTTGCCAAGATACAGTGAACCATTAAAAAAAACAAAACAAAACAAAAAAACCACAAAAATATTCTGACTAATACTGCAATATAACAAAAACATAAAATAATTAATCAATTAACATTGGTTACTTTATAGCCTAAAATGAAGGCACTGAATTTCTTAGAAAAAGGGTGGTATAGAAATCCTAAGGAAAAGACAGAGCTAAATATCAAAAAGCTGGTTTTGCTTCTACTTAACAAAGCACTTAGATTATTTCTGTCACTTTTCTCCTCTCCTGGAGCCCTGATTTAAAATACAACATGTCAACAATGACTAATTACAGCTTTAATGAGTCTATTGTTTACTTCCTGCCAGTAACCTAATAAATTGACCATGTCTGAAACTCACCTAGCATTTTCCAATCTAAAACATTTATAATTTTGTCTTTGACAACTTTCACCCCCAGCTGTTACTGGTGAGAAAAGAAAAGTCATCATTAGCACAAAGATATTCACGCTCTGCCCAACTTTCCCTGCTGTCCGGGGCATTTTCCAGTCTCCTGGGCACAGAGCCGAAGGCAGCTGCCTCGCGCCTCCCCCCAAGCCTAAGGTTCTGCTAATGGAGGGAACCCTAACGCAGGGCAGTGTGTGGCTCTCCACTTAACAAGTATTCTTTAGAGTTGGCAAACATTTTTGGGTCAATAGCAATTTGGGGCTAAGAAAGCCATGAAATATTCAGAAGTGTACACGGTTTACTGAAATTTCACTTAAATAAGGTCGCTACTCAGAATTACACAGTATGCCTTGCCCAACTTTTCCTTAAACTGCAAAGGCGACTTCCACATGGAAACATACTCCCTTGACTGCTCCAATCCACAGCGACTATTCTCACTGGCAAAGAATCATTACTTCAGCAAAGAAATAAATGCCAAGAGTTTTCTACAGTAAGACTTGTTACAAGACAGCTCTTAGGACATTAACTTTGCCTGTATTTTGCAGAGTTGATCTTAACTGAGAGGAAAGCTTATAGTATGCCATAAGAACACAAAGTGGGTTATATGGTATCTCATCTCTGTTATATGGATTACCTCCCTGAACTCCACTCCTGCCCACGAAGAAACATCACATTTTCCATTAGAAGTTCACATTTTACTTTCTGGTATTTTTGATCAAATGGACAGATATCAGAATTTACTACATTAAGTCAAATAACAAAAGGTAAATGTTGGCATTTTAGTGGGAAAAGAAATCACAACAAGATATCTGTCATAAAGGATACGGTTGCTATATTTAACACTTTTCAGTTTATTAAAGTCTATGTCCCAAAGAAATTATTAGAAATCAGTCTATTTTTTTCAACATGCAAAAATCCTCTTCTTACATCATGTTCATCAAGTTTAAAAAGAAAAATCCAAATATCTTTTTTTCACTGTTTTATTTTTAAGGTTCCAGTGACCTTAACACAAGTGAGATGTTCCCATGGCCAAACCCAAGGTTTCCCTGCTGACATCGGAGCCCTGCTGGGTCGGTATTAGTATTACGAGAGGCAAACTGTGAAAGCTAAATGCTTGCATGTTACATTTCAGGAGTATAAATTCTAGTTATACAGGAAAAAAAACCCAAAAAGTTTCACATTTGCACTGTCTATATATTTCTGTTAAATATGGTAAGGTGAAAGTGAATATACCATTGACTATTAGGGAGTTTGTATTTTAAAACAAAGTTGACTCTGCCCTTCTCTGATAATATCAGCAGTTGATCGTCTAGTTCATATTTACACAATGACAAACACAGGCTAATATTGTTAATCAGCTTAACACAGGCTAATATTAAGTCTACTTTATTTCCCCTAATGAAGTAGAGGGTGGGACTATGTATGATATTGTTCACCTGAAAAATCTTCCAACTTCTAAAACACCTGACTTGTCTTAGGATCTTAAACAGAAACTAGTCTCATAAGTTCATCTACAGATAAGGTGTCCTTATTGAATAACTGAATAGTTTTACAAGTGTCAGCAAATGATATACTACATCTCATGTGGGAAAGGTTTACATTTTCTTAAGCAATACAAATAAATACGATAAAATATGAGGAATGAGTATAAGAATGCAAGCTGAAACACTTTTTTCTCCAGCATAGCATTGACTGGGTTACATCAGGTATTAATTGCAAAGATGAGCCAAGTCATCACGAGACACAGGCATGTACACACACACACATACTCATGCATACACACACACACATACACAGGCACGCACAGGTACATCAAGCATGGAAAGATCTTGAAGCCTGTGCATCCACTCCCTAAAGCCAGTCTTTTTTATTTAACTTGATCTTGTCAGAAGATAAAGTCTGCTTGAATGTTTATGGAGTAAGCGAGAAACAGAAACAGCCTACAATACAAATTTTGTAAAATATTATATACACATTGGAATTTTTCTATGCCCATAATTTAAAGTAGGAGAATGTGATCATCTTTTTTGTTGTTGTTGAGAATTTGGTGCAAGTTATTCAACCTGCGAAAGCTACTTTAACCTGGCAAGAGTGGCGTGGGTACTACAGAAATGAAGCCGAGCTCCCTTTACTGGGGAGTAAGGGGTACTACCCCCCAGGTGGGCAGAAGAGGCCAGAGAAGAAAGCTCTTTGTAGAAGTGCGTGGGGCATGAGGCCCACATTCCATCAGCTTCGCTAAATGGACTCTGACAGAGAGCCCAGGTGGGGCCTTAGGAAGTTGGGCATTAAATGTGGCACAAGGTGCTTCAGAGAAAAGATCAAAAAAGTTGCCTGGGGACTCAGCACTATCAAAGACCTCTCCAATTTCTGCTTTTGATAAAAAACTAGTAGAGCAAAGGCATTTCCAGAACCTCTGCATGTAGAACACTAAGCCCGGGAGAGAGGACAAAATGAAAGAAGAAGGAGGAAATACATGTGAGACAGTTTAGAAACATTTAAGAGCAGAGATAATGAGGTGTTAGGCAAGAAACTAGAGAAAGAACATGGGTTTTATAATCAAAATTAGACCTCACATTACACTTGCAGCACAGTTCCACTTAGAAAGCAAGGATTCTAAGCTTCCCCAGATTTACTCATTTACTTGCTCACTCAACACTTATCGGGCAGGTACTATGCACTGGGCATGCAGAGTTTATTGCGGGACTAAATGAAATGGCATGAAAGGCCCCACCACTATCCTACCGACAACTGTAACAGCCAAAGCAACCACGTGCCCTGGTATGCCCACCACAGGCCCAGTCTTTACCACGGTTCTGTTAGCAGCGTCTCCTGCCACTCTCAGAAAGGCCCTAATTTGAATAAACTGTATGTTCACTGCACTTAACAAGAGCCACCGACCTTGTCTTCGTGCTTCCGGTTCTGCCTTTCCCTCATCCATTCCCCACACAACCAGCAATTACCTTTTAGAAATGTTGTTAGACTACATCACTATCCCAATAGCATCCCCCCAACCTGGATACAAAACCCCAGGTCCTTCTGCCCTGAAGGGCTGTGTGATCTGGCTGTCCTTCCCTGATCTTCCCTGTTTTCTGCAGGAGCCACAGTTCACCCTGTGTGAGGGCCTGCACACTGACTGTTTCCTCTGCCTGTCACCTGTCCTCCTCCCCCCAATAGTCATCAGCTGTTTCCTTACTAGCATTCATTTCTGAGTTTCAATGTTCTTTCATCAGACAGATCTTGCGGGGCCCCTGAATCTAAAGAAGGCTCCCATTCACTTTCTAGGCATCACCCTATTTTAACTTTTTTTGTATGCCCTTCTCCCCATCTGATATTGGTCTTCTTGTTCATGATCACATGCAGTAATCCCATATGCAAAGCTCTCCATGGGGCAGCACAGGACTCTGGGCATCAACTTTGAAGGATACATAATACAAATAACCAGTACTTATAGTAAGATCAAGAATCATGTTTTCAACTAACTCCTATCCTTCTCAAGCTATTTCAAAAAATTCAAGAGGAAGGAAGACTTCCAAGCTCCTTTTATGAGGCAAGCATAATTCTGATTCCAAAACCAGGCAAAGACAACATAAAGAAAGAAAATTGTAGGCCAATATCCCTGATGAATATAGATGCTAAAATCCTCAGCAAAATATTAGCAAACCGGATCCAATAATACATGGAAAAAATCATACACCACGATCAAGTGGGATTTATTCTGGGGAGGCAAGGCAGGTACAATATTCGTAAATCAATCAATGTGATTCATCACATAAACAAAAGGAAGGAGAAAAACCACATGATAATTTCAATAGATGCAGAAAAAGCATTTGATAAAATCCAGCACCCATTCATGATCAAAACTCTCAGCAAAGTGGGAATACAGGGAACATACCTCAACATGATAAAAGCCATCTATGAGAAACCCACAGCCAACATCATACTCAATGGGTAAAAATTAAAAGCAATCCCCTTAAGATCAGGAACAAGGCAGGGGTGCCCCCTTTCACCACTCTTATTCAACATAGTCCTGGAAGTCCTAGCCACAGCAATCAGACAAGAAGAAGAAATAAAAGGCATTCAAGTTGGAAAAGAAGAAGGAAAACTATCATTATTTGTAGATGATATGATATTGTACATAGAAAACCCTAAAATCTCATTCAAAAAACAACTGGACCTGATAAATGAATTCAGCAAAGTGGCAGAATATAAAATTAATACTCAGAAATCAGAGGCATTTTTATACACCAAAAATGAACAGTCAGAAAGAGAAATTAAGGAAACAATCCCCTTCACTATTACAATAAAAAAAATAAAGTACCTAGGAGTAAATTTAACCAAGGAGACTAAAGACTTGTACTTGGAAAATTATAAAACATTGATAAAAGAAATCAAGGAAGATACAAACAAGTGGAAGCATATACCGTGCTCATGATTAGGAAGAATAAACATCATTAAAATGTCTATATTACCCAAAGCAATCTATAAGTTCAATGCAATACCAATCAGAATATCAATGACATACTTTAAAGATATAGACCATATATTCCAAGAACTTATATGGAATCAAAAAAGAACATGAATAGCCTCAGCAATCTTAAAAAAGAAGAATAAAGTGGGAGGTATCACACTTCCTGATATCAAGTTATACTACAAGGCCATTGTATTCAAAACAGCCTGGTACTGGCATAAGAACAGGCATATAAAGCAATGGAACAGAACAGAGAACCCAGAAATAAACCCACAGTTCTATGGACAACTGATATTTGACAAAGGAGGTAAGAGCATACAATGGAGTAAAGACAGTCTCTTTAATAAATGGTGTTGGGAAAATTGGACAGCTACCTGCAAAAAAATGAAACTAGACCACCAACTTACACCATTCACAAAAATAAACTCAAAATGGATAAAAGACATAAATGTAAGCCGTGAAATCATAAGCATCTTAGAAGAAAACATAGGCAGTAAGCTTTCCGACATCTCTCAGAGCAATATATTTGCTGATTTATCTACATGGGCAAGTGAAATAAAAGACAGGATAACAAATGGGACTATATCAAACTAAAAAGCTTTTGCACAGCTAAAGACAATAAGAACAGAATAAAAAGACAAACTATACAATGGGAGAACATATTTAACAATACATCTGATAAGGGGTTAATAACCAAAATTTATAAAGAACTTGTAAAACTCAATACCAGGAAGACAAACAATCCAATCCAAAAATGAGAAAAAGAAATGAATAGACACTTCTCCAAAGAGGACATACAGATGGCCAATAGGCATATGAAAAAATGCTCAACATCACTAATCATTAGAGAAATGCAAATTAAAATCACAATGAGATATCACCTCACACCAGTCAGAATGGCGCTCATCAATAAAACAACACAGAATAAGTGCTGGCGAGGATATGGAAAAAAGGGAACCCTCCTGCACTGCTGGTGGGAATGCAGACTGGTGCAGCCTCTGTGGAAAATAGTATGGAGATTCCTCAAAAAATTGAAAATTGAACTGCCTTTTGACCCAGCTATCCCACTTTTAGAAATATATCCCAGAACACCATAGAACTGTTCCAAAAGAAGAAATGCACCCCCATGTTTATGGCAGCATTGTTCACAATAGTGAAGATCTGGAAACAGCCCAAGTGTCCGTCAGAGGACGAGTGGATTAAAAAGCTTTGGTACATATATACTATGGAATACTACTCAGCCATAAGAAATGATGACATCGGATCATTTACAATAACATGGATGGACCTCGATAACATTATACGGAGTGAAATAAGTAAATCAGAAAAACTAAGAACTATATGAATCCATACATAGATGGGACATAAAAATGAGACTCAGACAATGGACAAGAATGCGATGGTAACGGGGGTGGGGGGGGATGGGGTGAGGAAGGAGAGAGAGGGGGTGAGGGGAGGGGAGGGGCACAAAGAAAACCAGATAGAAGGTGATAGAAGACAATTTGACTTTGGGTGAGGGGTATGCAACATAATCAAATGTCAAAATAATCTGGAGATATTTTCTCTCAACATATGTACCCTGATTTATCAATGTCACTGCATTAAATTTAATAATAATAATTTTTTAAAAATCATGTTTTTAAATGTATAAAAAATGACATGTGTTTCTGGAAAATTTCAGAAAGCTTCATCAACATAGGATGCAAATAAAATTTTACATTCTATGTAAACCGAAGAATGAAGTTTGCTGTTGAACCCCTGTTTTCATTTTGGATTTGATCCCTGGACAGAGGAAAATTAAACACTCAGTAAGACAGATCCGCCTACAGACAAATTTTGACTAAGCTGAATTTTCAGAACCCATATTATAGAGATCCTATAGAGGTTTAGAAAAAATTGTAACATACTTGATTTATTTTTCGACCTCCGTATCTTTTTAAAATCAAGTTATGATTGACCTTATCCTATGTGATACCAAGGCCAACTTCTAGGAAACCTCATTATTTCCTGTATTTCCCACCGTATTTGTTCTCTAAAAATGGCCTCTGTAGACAGTTTTTTTTGAGGAATACACAAAGACTTTCTTGGGTCCTAGTATCTGCTTTGCCATGATGCCTGAAGTCCTTACTGAAAGCCTCATACAATAGACATTCCTTATGGGTCTAGTGAAAAGAAGCAATGTTCATTGTATTAGGGCAGGAAGTAACCAAGGAGGTAATATCTTAACTAGTCTACTCATTTGTGCTGATTAAGTTAACTCATCAAAGTCATTACCTCCCATAGTCACCTAAAACTAAGTCTTCCAAGGCAAATTTTTATTAGCAAAAAGAACAAAAAGCATATTTTGTTGAATGGATTAAGAAAAAGAGGCAAAGATTAGAATAAGGCATATCTATACTAATGAAATCTGAATGAGAAAATGGAGAAGAAACTTCACAGAATAAGGTCAATGGGTAGATGGAGGGACACTGAGAAAAAGGGGGGGGTCCAAAGTCAAACCCCCACCTCTCTTCCCAATATATGACCTTCTAAAGATCTGTATTGTGACTGGTCTCAGCCCACATTTGTAGAGCTCTTCAGATGCTAAACGCTATTGTAAATAATTAACTTGGGAAAACCACCCTGCCTTTTACTAGCGACATTTAATTAAATATAGAATTATCTGCACATTGGCTAACACTAAGTCCAAAGCTGTGTGCTGAAACGATGCAATAAGATGGCGAAGAGTAAAGGGGAAATATCAACTTGTTCAGCTGGAACATATAAAGACGTGTTTGCATTACTGGATTTCAGATGTCAAAAAGCCTCAGGCAAAAAGCTACCAAAAAATTCAAATGAAAGTGATCTGAAGAAAGGGGATGAAATGAGGTGAAAACATTAGTAGTGAGATCCTGAAAGGCCTGGGCTGGATAAAGGGGAATTGGATAAACTCATTACGAGAGCTATGTATCATTGTGAGTTTAAAAAGGCTAGTCTGTCAACCAGGATAAGGCGTACTTGACAGTAATACACCTGAAGAGAACCCACTGCATTGTCAAGCATGAGGGAGTATGATACTTCAGCTCAATTCTCAGAATTAAATAAAAACGCTAAGAGAAGTAATGAAACATTGAGAAGTTGACCTGCTTTCTACTTCTTTCTTCTTTCATGGCCTTTAGAGAAAACTCGACTTATAATTTCCTGGTTGCTGTCACAGCATTATCCTTTGGATTCTGGGCCAAAACCCAATTCCAAACGACTAGAGTCACTCAAATTGTGGTTTCATGGATGTCTTTTCTTATTTTTCCAAGTGAGTCCACACTTTCCATGGACTGCCAAGCATGAAGCTCTCTGAAAGTCACTGAACCTTAGATTTCTTTTTCATCAAGTTTTTGCTGAATGTTAGAATTTCACGTGTAGTTGATCCTCTAAAGATGCTTCTAAGTGAATTGAAATGATCAAAATTTAAAATTTCAGATCTCACTGCAGCTCTACAGTCTCTGAATTCATGATCACTGTGCATTTAGTCAACTGATATACCCAGTTTACCAAACTATCAAAAACACAGTCTATCCTCAGTTTTAAAAGAGAATGTCAAGGCAATTCAACATTTACTAAAAATCAACCATATGCATGAAATTTTTACGTCTTGTATATATGGAGACAGATAAAAGAAGCTAAACTGGGAATGGAATTCAGTTTCTAGTCATTGACTCTGCCTCAAGTTTACTGAAAGATATCATTATCAGGAAATGACCTTGAAACAGATACATTGTGTTCTTTGCTGCAGAAACTAGAATGGTTTGTGGTCTGTCTCTACATCATGCACTTCATCAGACATGTCCATAGAGGAAGAGAAAGAAAATATTTGGCATGTGCAGGAACAAGATATCCGCCCATACTGTTTTAATCCAGTTCCTTCATTTAGTCACATGTCAAGACATGGGAATGGAAGATACACATAATTTGAGCAGAAAGATAAGGTTCATTAGCAAAAGACACCACTTCTCTTCCTCCTAAATCACAGCTCATAATCATGTCTGTTCAACATTTGTCATAAACTTGTCATGCTCAGGTAATCCAAGGCAGGCAAACACCCAAAATCCAGAACTATCTTGTAAGGGCTTTATAAAGAGAAAAGGACCATGAGCCCAAAGGAATTTTACCTGATTGGTTTCTCTTGCTGGTTCTCTCTAGAAGGCATTTTGCTTGAGAAAGTTCTTCATTGAGAAACAGAAACAGCTCTTTTGAATCTTTTCCAAAATTAAAAATAGGAATTTCTGAATCTTGTGGAAAAAAGGTGGAATCTCAAAATTGGCCCAGATTGGGATGTGACCCCAAGTCTTGGGGTCAGATGTGGTTCGAATCCCAGCTCCTCTAATTACTAGCTACATGGCCTGAAAAGCGTATTGAACTTTGGTCACAGACCCCTCTTGTGCAAACAGGGTCGTGAAGGATATACGAGAACCTGGCTTACCACTTAGCCAGCAGGGAGATAACTACAGTCATGGTGAGGAACTCTTGATAGAAAACACCACTGGCAACAATTGCTTTCCAATCTTTGGGTTTCTTTGTCATTAGTGTTGCAACTGCAAACACTCATTAATAATATTTCTCAATTTGTGCATTGAACCTAAATAATAACTGCAATAAGTGACTCTCTTCCCCCTCAACCTGCATTTACCTGAAACACTTATCAAGTGCTCAAGTCCTATGAAGAAAAATAGCATAGAATATAATGCTTGTTCTAAAGGGATTCTACTTCAAGAAGTGATTTTTGAGTACTTGGCAAAATATATTAAGTAAAACCAGGTATATGCATTCATCAAAGAGCATTGAACTATACACTTAAAAATGGGTGTGATTTTTAGCATGTAAGTTATTCCTCAATTATCACTGAAAGAAAATCACTGGAGGCCCTGGCCGGTTGGCTCAGTGGTAGAGCGTCGGCCTGGCGTGCAGAAGTCCCGGGTTCGATTCCCGGACAGGGCACACAGGAGAAGCGCCCATCTGCTTCTCCACTCCTCCCCCTCTCCTTCCTCTCTGTCTCTCTCTTCCCCTCCCGCAGCCAAGGCTCCATTGGAGCAAAGATGGCCTGGGCACTGGGGATGGCTCCTTGGCCTCTGCCCCAAGCGCTAGAGTGGCTCTGGTCGCGACAGAGTGACGCCCCGGAGGGGCAGAGCATCGCCCCCTGGTGGGCAGAGCGTCGCTCCCTGGTGGGCGTGCCGGGTGGATCCCGGTCGGGCGCATGCGGGAGTCTGTCTAACTGTCTCTCCCCGTTTCCAGCTTCAGAAAAATACAAAAAAAAAAAAAAATCATTGGAAAAAGCACACTGCTGCCCAAGGACAATCTCTAGACATTCTGATGAAACTGGTCTGCAAGGTGTGGCTTGAGTAGAGGAGTTTCAAGACCATTCCAGATGATTCTATTATGAAAACAAAAAATCACAATCCAAAAGCAGAAAAACAAGATGCCAGACAACGGGATGGTAATTTGGGGAATGCCAGGGTCAGCAAATAAAATTCAGGACACTCAGTTCAATTTGAATTTCAGACACACCACCAATAACATTTTTAGTGTAAGCCCCACATATTGCGTATTTAACTGGATGTCATGTATTTCATTTGGCAACCCTAAACTCTATGCTAACTTTTGTGTGAATAGGAGGAGAAAGAAGACTAACTTTTGTGTGAATAGGAGAAAGAAGACTGTTTATCTAATTGTTTATGTATATATGTATAAAATAGACTTTGAAGAGTTACTTCCGGGGAGGGGAGCTAGACGGGAGGCATGGGAAGGAAGATGCTTTTCACTGTACACTTTTGTGCCTTTCGAATGTCGGAGCACATGAATGTACCACATATTTTTAAAACAGACATAATTATAATATTTAAAAAATAAATAATTACTAACAGGAGTGAAGAATCACTATAGGGAAACAAAACTGATATATACGCTATACTTAGAAAACAAAACTGATAGGAATTTACCCAAAGACTCAATTTTATTGTACCCTTGTTTTTCAGTGTAGTTAGATGTAAACAGAATATTAACAACCACTGCTCAGTTGCCAGTTTAGTGCTAGAATTAATATTATCAAACTCCTGTTGTGTTGTTATTATGCTTAGTACTTTACATGTATTAGTTAATTTGCTTTTCACATACACAAAAAAAGTCTTTGAGGGTTTTGCAAATGAAAAGACTGAAACCCAAAAGGGTTAGTTAACTTGCCCCAGAACCACACAGCTAATGATGGCTTTAGGGTCAGAATCCACAGCCTGTTGCTTTTAAACAGAAAACAGCATACTGTCTTTCAGAATAGGCATTCCTACAGTCAGGAAATTTGTGTTTGGACAAGGAAATCAATGTAAGAAGAAAGAGCAGTGAATAAACACTTTTACATACTGACATCATAACTGAGCTCTGAAACATAACACATTGGTAAGTATACTTTCTTTGTTTTTAAATAAATGTACAGATAAACTCCACCTTATACAGGCTTGCGTTCCAAGTCAGTTGTTCATAAATGACACTTGTACAAGTGTAAACATATTTGGAATCAGTTGGGAGTCTTTCTAAACAAACTGTTAAATTCTTTTGTAGAAGAGAAGATATTTTGTAATATGACTGACCTCTATTCAGTTGTTTTTGGACAGTGTACAAAATGAGATAATCTAGCAGTCTGCTAATTGCCCCCTAAACTGTATGTCTTAAAACAATACAAGGGTGACAATCTATGTGTGAAGAGGGCTCTGCTAAATTACAAAGGGTTTAACTATTGCAGTTAAGTTTCTAGCTTGAGTCCACCTTTAGTTAATTTATTATTTAAAAAGTATGAGTAAATATTTGCAAGGAGAAGCAGAATGTCACTTAACTTATCAAACCGGTACTATTTTTATGACTTATCAGAGACAGGAATATGTTAGAGGGCTATTTAGTTCTCTATTGTGAATGGTTTTTAAAAGATTTCTCCAAAATCTATTTTGGTCTACATATTCTTTACATTCCTGGTGATCTTCCTTCTTCATATTGCAGGGCTTAGGAGTCACAGAAAGGGGGGTTCTCTGGTGGACATGACAACTGAAAGCTAGTACTGTGAGAATCTTTAAAATAAATAATTTTAAAAACAGCTGACCATGAGGCTTTGGGGGGGGATCTTGTGGTGTGCAGAGGGTGTTATATTGAGTGGGACACTTGAAACCATGTCAACACAGTAAATTAAAATTTAAAAATTGTAAAATAAAAAAATATAATAATAATAAATAAAATCAGTTCACCAAAAGCTATCATCCCATTGAGAAGAGAGCCTCAGCCTCCTTGAACAGGGGCCAGGGTTTCTATCGGTTGCTGGGATGGGAGCGGTAGGAAGACAGGTACCATCCTCTCCAGCCCAAGTGCAGCTAGAATTGGGCACGCAGAAGTTAAGACAAGCCTTGACTTCGTCCTGTTCAGAATGTACTTTCTCTCATTACACATCAACCCCTCCGAGCAGCCAGTAACTACAATTCCAAAATCATACTTTAAAAAAATAAACGCAGGTATGAAGATTTAAAACAGTGCCCCAGAGACGCTGTCCGCCAGGCTATGGCTCCAATGGTCAGTGCCACCATCTTTGCAGGGCAGAGTTTGTGCCATCACCTGAATAGTCTGTCTGTTTTCTTCTTTATTCCTTATAAAAGGAAGCATTTTCTTTGAAAGAACAAAATTAAAAAATAGTAAAAAATGCTAGATCTAGACCATCAAAGATTATGTCTAAAAAGCTATGAGTAAGGATTTTATATTACTTTTTATGCATCCACCTCCCCTTATCACCCCACATGACAACACAAAATTTATTTTTTTATATTTCCATGTATATTTGATTCAATAGATATTTTCCAGAATATATTACATTCTGGTAAGGTACTGCCAGTAATCTACATATAACTCATATTATTCCCAATAAATCAAATTGTATCTCCATTAAATTGTATTTGTTTTCTCTAACTGAATCAAGATTTTTGTTTTCTCTTCTTAATTTTAAAATTACAGAAGTTGAATTATTTATATCTTTTATAAACTATGATGATTAAAAAATTTTCCCTCAGTTTTCTCATGATCTCATTTTATCCCCCTGTAGATCAGTGGCCTATTCTTACTTAAATGGCCCCTTATCTAAAATCTATAAAAATATATGTACATTTATTTATTAATAAGCTCCATGAATGTTTCCCATTTCATATTTAAGCAATATGAAGGCTCAAGACTCAATATAAAAATCTTTATATAAAAAATTGCTTATAATGTAGGTTTACAAAGCAACCATGCATATTTTCTTAAATTCTGACAAGAGTTGGGTTAATAATCAAATCAATAAAAAAATCAGGACAAGTTAAGCTCAAGAATTTGGGCATCCACAATCAATCATTAAGTACATGTGGGAAGGTTTAAAGGAATTCATAAGCTTTTGCTGAATCTTTTTGTTTTTTCTTAACATTTCTTTACTCACTACAGTGAGCCTATCCTTTGTACCTACCTCCAAATCTTGTGCGAAAATTCTTAGCACCAGTGGTAAAAATGAGCCTAGACATTTAAAAGGGTGAAGGATAGGAGAGAGCAGTTTCAGGCATATCTAATTAGTTAGAGTTGTCAGGTATGGGTTGGAACTACAGCCTTCCTCACTGACTGTCCAATCCATAGGCAAAGAAGGTAGACATCTCTTTCTACAGACCAGAGGACTGGGAAATTTCACCATTACAATAATTTCATCTACAGTTCTTTAAGAATGCCAAGTGAGCATTAACATGAGATAGCACTGCATTTTATGTCAATGTCCCAGCAACACACAGACGTAGACCCCTGGAGAAATCTGTAGAACAACATACAGATCGTATTAGTGCCTTGGGCTTCGTGAAGGGCAATATAAAGGCAATCATATAAGGTCCACTTCTACCTCATTTCTAAAGCTTACTTGTGTTTTTTTTTTCTTTTTCTTTTTCTTTTTTTTTTAATTTGTGCCTCTGCTACCTGGAAGGTTTCAGAATTCAAAGTCTTACTTATGTGTAATAGGCACCAAAGAATCTGGTTAAACAACTCTTCTATTTCTGCATTACATGACTCCATGTTTGCTTATTTGTTAGTCTTCCTTTAGCTACTCAATTACATTTTTATCTCTAAACTATTGCAAATCCTCTCACGGGAGGAAGTAAACACGGTTGTTTCTTGTTATTTGTGGTAGTTTTGTTTTATAAAGATACTGCAAACACTGAATCAGGGAATACTGTGCTCCCAGTGAAAATACAGGGTGAAAAGTACCTATGAGCCTCTGATCACACAATATGTTCATCAACTGGTCAATACAAATATTGTTTTATTTGTATTCTGTTCAAAGACACATATTATGTGGTTGATTCATAAGCATTGAGTGCACGGCCAACAGCACTGTAACTTACTTGAAGCTTAAGGAATACACACATATGTTCTCCACAAGGCACACTGCAGCCTTACTGCACTTACAAACATCGAACAGCACTTCAGCGCTGTGCTGGGGGCCATTTTAAACAGAAAAAACTTCCATGTAAAAGCACAAAAATGCAAGAAATGTGACACTAAATCAATCCTGTAAAGAACACTTGTTTACCATATGAGCTGAAGGTAAGGTGTCAACTTGTTTGACCTCAGCTGGCAATGGGCAGGTCAAAGACTCAGAACTCCCCCACTTCATGCATGTCTGTGAATGACTGCAAATGCATCAGGAGGTTGATTTTGGGGTTACAGATGAATTTTTACCAGTAGGCAAACTCACAAACCATGAGGATTGATTATACACTTTTCCAAAATTACCGTAATATTATTATATTTTGGTCAATTAGCACATTAGCAACAATGAGAATATCAGATGATGGAGTAGAAAAAAGGGCCTCAGGGACTGGAACCAGGGACAGGGACACTTTGATAACCTGTGGAACTCAGGTTCCCAGGGGAAGGTGAGGAGGCACAGATGAGCCTAAAAAGGAGAGAGCATTCACCAATTTTATAATTCTACTTTTTCTTATTGCAGTAACCCTTTTATTATTTCCATTATTGCTTAACGAGGGTAATTCTGGGGGACCTTTTTTCTTCCTCAATAGATTCCTACCCTAAACTTAGAAAACTATCTCAGTCTGTCTGACCAAGTATTATAATGCTAATATCTCTGAGGGAAAAGTAGCCTAATCCATAATGAGTTAATTTTGGCCAAATTGTTAGTGAAAGTTGTAACACCAGGTTCTGAGGGGGAGACTCCTCTTCCTAGTGTTGATGATGAAAAACATTAAACCTGGAACAGCCACACCCCTCTCTCCCACACCATCATATTCACAGTAAAACCAACATAAAAACACACTTGGCAAAAAATGATAGAAAGCAGATTGGGAAGGATGCCTGTAAATTTCGTAGCACTAGAATTAAAGCAAATCTATCCATTCAATTAGGATGTTGCACATAGTAGGTCCCCCAGGAATCAACTATGTAAGAAAGAGCTCTAACTTAAAACTAATTAGCTCATAAAGTGAAGATTCAGTCTGTTTTTCTGTCTGTACTTGGCTTATCACCGACATTTATTAACTCACTTGGATCTTGTATTCAGTGAAAATCATGGGGATCATTAAGACCATGGAGCTCTGTAGATATTTTAACTCACAGCTATCTGTCATGGTTGATGGCTAATTCAATGTCTTTTCTACAAAGTTATTACCTGTAGAGGATATTGATATATAGATAAACCATAATTGTACACTCATAAACATTGTGTACCATTATGAAACCATAAGTGTACATTCATGAACTTGGCCTGGTTCTTGAAGTCACACCCTTGTTATTTCAGACTCCACCCTAATTACTATAGTTCTCCTCCTTCCTTCACCGAAGCCATCTCAGGGTTATCACATGGCTCCTCTTCTAGTTCTGTGGCCCTTTCACTTCCTTTTCCTCTTTTAGACTCTGGTCTAAATCTATTTGGATGAACAATTGGTATAGAGATTACAGCATATGCGGAATATTCATGGTTTTGAAATTTATTTTAATTTTGATTATCTGAAAGGAAATAAAAATATATAGCTCCAGTTTGGCCAAAGTTTATAAAATTTGAAGAAATATATCAAAGAAGACTTTATCCTTTACATTCTATATTTCAGAAGGACAGAAATAATCTTCCTACTACTATTCAATATTTTGAAGTGCTAGAATCAAGTAGATTGAGTTGAAGGTTAGAATGTATCTGATTTCTAAATAAGCCAGTTTGCTCTGCTTTATTTTATAATAGTTTGACATTGGTCCCCTGGCCGCAGCAGGTACAATCCAGTGTGGCTTAAATGTTCCTGATACTGTTTGGTCAGGAAGTGCAGTGCTATTCAATATGTTTACTATCACCTCTGGTTCTCGGGGAATCAGGAGAGGAAACGGCAAGAATGAGTGCAAATATGTCCCTGACCTATTTTTTAAAACTAGTTCAAGTGCAAGTTCTCTGTACGGAGAGTCGGTAGCATCTTCTTGACACAGGGTAGTTTATCACTGCCAAAACAACAGAATGAATTTTATTGAAAATGTAAGAGTACAGGTATGCTATTACCACAAAGCTTTAATAAATACAAAATCATACAGGGTGCCAACTTAAGTGCCTTCCTAAACCTCAATTATCAGAAAAATTTTACCAAAGCCTTCAATCTGGTTATGTTATTTGCTGACACAATATCCAGTGAGAATAGTACAAGTAAATTTGAAGGAAAGTGATTTACCTCCATAGAAGTTTAATTTCTTCTCATTAAAAAATAATACAAATGCGTGAATTCAAGATACAACAAATATTTTTGTCTGAAACTAGCAAATCTAAGGGGAAATTGTTAGCTGCAATAGACCCACCAAACTAAGAATATTTTTAAATAGGCATTTTCCCCTTAAAAGTAAAGACAGATAAAACCTAAAGACAATGAGTGTCTTAAAAGATACTAGCAGACAATATTTTGAATTCTTTGACCAATAAGAAATAATAATTCTACTTATACTATTAATATGTTCCCAATGATTATTTTCTTTGTCTTTCTTGATATTATCCCTTCAGCTTTCATGGATTTCTGAATGTCCTGACAAATAGTGTTATACTTAAAAATTAGTTAAAACTATATATCCAAATTTTCTTTCACACATAAGCTTTACAGAAATCTTTTTTTCTGAAAAATAGTTCAAAAATCTTGGGTCCTTGAAAAGAGACTGGACAATATTTCAGTTCACTTCATTAAGAATTCTATAAATTCTGCAAAGAAAACCCACAGAAATATTTCATTAAATGTCGGTAGTTATGGTAGAATGCACAAGAAAATGCTCACATATCCCTTCTTACAAACAATGTTGTCAGCCACGTCTATGTTAGTTTTCTAAAATTTCACTGACTTGAAATGAAGTATTGTTTGGAAATAAGCCAAGTACAGATAGAAAATCAGGACTAAATTTTCCCGTGATGAGCTAGTTACTTCTACTCCAGGGCTGGCTATATCCTACATAGCAGTCTTCTGCCATTAGACATTTCACCCACCTTGTTACTTGGCAACACATCCAAATATGCTTAAGTGGTGAATGCTGGACTCCACTGTGCTCACTACAATCAATAAGGTATGATTTTGCCTCTAAGGAAAGCCAAACTGTTGTCTTTCTGTGATTCCTGTTTATTGTCTAAATCCTCAATTTGGAACCATTTTATTTTATGCAATACGTAGTCTGCATATTGCATAGAATTATAGGCTGGCAGGCTAGAATTTTCTAGGCTGGCAGGCTGGAAATCAGACTGAAGTATACTGGTGTCTATTTCTAAAGGCAAAAACTCAAGAGGGCAGTAATGGTGTTAAGAATGAAGCTAAATGACTAGAATGCAAATAACCAAGTGATCTTTAAAAATCACATATCTATGAGGTTGTCCATTTAGTTTGCAACTGTGGGCCTGAACCTGTTTAGAGAAACTCCAGTTGTTTAGAAGCCCACCTCGGACACTAGCAGTTGGCTGAGGTTAGCTAAGAAAAATGTCACCACTGCTGGGGGAAAAATGCCCGGGTAGTTTGGTCAGTTACTGTTGCTTTAATCTGTGGACTAACCACAGTGTCCGCCAGCTTATCCACTGAGTCTATTTACATATACTTGTGATGTTCACCCACAAGACAAGAAACCAAAGAGTTAAACTAGTAAGGCTACACGGTCAAGTGTTGTGGACAGTATTGGCGATGAACTCTCAAACTCGATGGAAGGGCCAATTCCCTTTCTGAGGCTAGCCTTCAGAGACTCTAGCAGGGGTCCCCAAACTTTTTACACAGGGGGCCAGTTCACTGTCCCTCAGACCATTGGAGGGCCGCCACATACAGTGCTCCTCTCACTAACTACCAATGAAAGAGGTGCCCCTTCCCAAAATGCGGCAGGGGCTGGATAAATGGCCTCAGGGGGCTGCATGCGACCTGCGGGCCATAGTTTGGGGACGCCTGCTAGGCTACAGAAAGGTCTCCTTTTCTACAAAGGAATGTGACCATATTTCCAAAACCAGAATTTGAATCCTTATCCCAGTCAGAGAAATGGAAGATTTTAAACTGTGGTTGCTCTAGAAATTGCAGGCCATAGCTAACATCCACCTGGGAACATTAGCTTTAAATGATAAAGTGCTTTTTGCTCCCAAATTGTTCCTCTAGAAATCTATTCTTAAGCCTGGAATGTTTAATATTAGACATGCTTTTGGATCTTTGTTACATGTTATAAAGCAAAATGATTACTGGGAAGAGTAATTCTTTAGCTGTTTTCAGTCATAGATACTTTTGCAGAAATTAATTCATCAGAAAGACTGGTCAATAAGTCATTAATTTTCCAGACTGGGAGCAACAAATTGGTACCAAGCACAGCAGAAAAATATCAAGAGAGAAAAGTGGGCTCGGAGATAAATTTTTGAGATAAATCAATTTTACCCATGACTTTACTAAAAAAAGAAAGTTCTTTGCTCAACCGTCAATAAATAAAAAAAAAATTGTCAAAGATAAATAAGACTCAAGGAGACAATCTTACCTCTATGATAAAATAGATATGTAATAAAATCATTTGCCCAGATGGGAGTTTAGGGGCCCCAGGGAATGTCTGGCCTTAGAAGAAGCTCGTTATGTCCAATTACATAAGAGAAGCTAAGGCTGTATCGTTTGCCTAAAAAGTCTGCAAAAGAGCATCTTTGGTTTCTTCCTTAATAAAGCTTCATGACAAAAGCAACTACCTTAAGAATTATATGGATTCAGCCTGGCCTATGGTGGCGCAGAGGATAGAGCGTCGACCTGGAGTGCTGAGGTCTCCCGTTGGAAACCCCGGGCTTGCCTGGTCAAGGCACATATGAGAAGCAACTACTACAAATTGATGCTTCCTGCTCCTTCCTATCTATCTCTCTCTCTCCCCCTCTCTAAAATAAATAAATTGGTAAATAAAATCTTAAAAAAATGAATTATACAGATTTAGTTATAAACACCATTGCTAGGGTATAGATTTAGTCCTGGAACCCGAACCCTGGGATGGATATCATAAAAATATTCCCTCTTCTCTTTAATTCTATTATCAGTCTATTTTATATGCAGTTAAACAGGGTAATTTTAAGTAATGAGAATTAAGTGATATTTGCTGCTTAAAAAAAAAGAGACATTATCCAAGATCCACTCTACTCTTAGACTTGTCTTTATTAGTGCTGGATCAGAAACATGCTCTTAGTATCTGGGGGTACTAGATAATACATCGGGTCAAAAGGAAGGACTCAAGTAGATTAGAAAAACTTTTACTTCTGCCTTTATATACCTGTATCCTTAGAACCTTGTGTTTTGGAGAAGACTTCATTTTCACCTAAATCATGTAGTTTAGTTTTGCCTTTAAATTGCTCCTGGGGCTGATTTTGTAATTGTGTTAAAAGAAACTAAACACATAAAGACTATGGCTAGAATGGGAGAAATGTTTGTTTTACTTTTAGGCTTCTTTCATCTTTTTCATACACTGGCATATACACTGTCTGAGTGTTCTGAAATCTTAACAAGTTATATGTAAAAAATTATTTCAAAGAGAAAGCAGTTGTAAGAAAAAGCAGAATTTGTGAAACTTGTCTCATTAAAAGGAAAATGATCAAACTTCCAGTTTGCTTACACAATGGCCTAGACTTGAAAATTAGAGCATACATTCTTTTGGTGAAAGTTATGTCATTTATTTATCTATCTTTGAGAAAGAGAGAAAGTGTGAAAGGGGAGGAGGAGAGACAAATGAGAAGTATCAACTCAGTTGCTTCACTTTAGTTGTTCATGGTGATAGTATTTCTTTTTATTTAGACAATTAATTTTAATGGGGTGACATTGATCAGTTAGAGTACACAGATTCAGAGAAAACATCTCCAGATCATTTTAACATTTGATTATGTTGTATACCCATCACCCAAAGTCAGGTTGTCCTCCACCACCTTTTATTTGGTGATAGTATTTTAAAGTTGAAAGAATGGCACCTGTTGTCAGTCACTAATGCAAATTTTCACCCTTGACAAACATGTCAAATAGCCATAACTTACAGTGATCCACAGATGCTCACGATAAGTTACAGGAGGACTTAACTGCTCAAAAAAATAAGGGGAGCCTGGCCAGGCAGTGGCGCAGTGGATAGAGCGTCAGACTAGGATGCAGAGGACCCAGATTCGAAACTCCGAGGTCGCCAGCTTGAGCGCGGGCTCATCTGGTTTGAGTAAGGCTCACCAGCTTGAGTCCAAGGTTGCTGGCTTGAGCAAGGGGTCACTTGTCTGCTGTAGCAACCAGGTCAAGGCAAATATTAGAGAGCGATCAATGAACAACTAAGGAGCTGCAACAAAGAATGGATGCTTCTCATCTCTCTCCATTTCTGTCTGTCTGTCCCTCTGTTCTCTGTCTCTGTCACACACACACACACAAAAAAAAAAATTAGTGGATATTTTATCACTTCATATTCATTTTGAAATATCTCCTAATCTTTGTGAGCAGTATATTTGTGTCTGAGATAATGGCATTTGTGCCTTTTCTTTGTATTTTTATTATATTCCCCAAAAAGTCCAAATAGTCTGCAAAATAAAGAGATTTGTGTTCAGAATATTAACTTACTTATCCTCAAACCTCAAACAAGATAAAACACTCTGATATTTTCCAAAAGAATAGGAAATATTAAAGAATTTACAGAGGGAGATAATCTTAAAGATTCACAAAGAATAGCTTAGTGAATAACATAAGTAACCAAATGCTTGAGGGGAAAAGTACAAAAGGATTAAAGTCAACATGGTTCTAATTAGAAATCCTGACTGGGATATTTCTAGACATGGATTATGTGTCTAACTCATAGATGAGTCATTAAATGTTTTTAAGGATTCTGCTTCTCCATCTGTAATAGTCAGAACACAAATAACTGGGGTATTGGCATATTATAAGAAGCTTTTATGAAAAACACATTTGTTCAGAACTAGACATCTGAAATGATGCATATATAACAAAGAATGCTTTACACACCTGGAATCAATACAAAAGAAACAGAGAAAACACCTGAGTTAGACAAGTGGGCATGCAGAATGTTCATACTGATTACTTAATAATCAGAAATACTTGAGTCAGAGAGTGAGAGGCAATAGATGGTTGTATAAAAACTGTCCTGAGCCCTGGTGGATTGGCTCAGTGGTAGAGCATCAGCCCAGCATGTGGATATCCCAGGTTTGATTCCCGCTCAGGGCACACAGGAGAGGCAAACATCTGCTTCTCCACCCCTCCCTGTTCCACTTCCCCTTCTCTTTTTCTCTCTCTCTTCCCCTCCTCCAGTCATGGCTCCATTAGTTTGAGCACATCCACCCTGGGTGTTGAGGATGGCTCCATGGAGCTCCATGTCAGGTGCTTAAAATAGCCCAGTCGCGAGCATGTCCCCAGATGAGAAGAGAATCATCCCCAGACAAGGGTTGCTGGGTGGATCCTGGTTAGGGCTCATGCAGGTGTCTGTCTCTCTGTCTCCTCTCCTCTCACTTGGAAGAGAAGAAGAAATGTCTGTCCCCTGACCTGTGGTGGCACACTGGATAAAGCATCAACCCAGAACTCTGAGGTTGCGGTTGGAAACCCTGGGCCTGCCCGGTCAAGGCACATATGAGAAGCAACTACTACAGTTGATGCTCCCCCCAACACTTCCTTTCTCTTTCTATCCTCTCTTTAAAATTAATAAATAAAATCTTGAAAAAAAAATCTGTCAATGCAATAAAATGTTTCAAACAGTGAACAGAAAGGCATATTATCATGAGGATGGAGATAGGGTAGGAAGAAGAGAGAAGAGAGAAAAACTTTCCCTAAGCTTAGTCACTTGGCTATACATACAAGTTGTTCATTTAACAACATTTTACATATTATAGGAAACTGCAAAAATAATCGCTACAAAAGAGTTATTCTTCAATACTTCTAGAGAACATTGCAATACATTTGTTATGCTTTGGTAAGTAGATCTTGAGGTTAAAGTGTCATAAATTTAGACATAGTAGAGCCAGCACAGAGCTACTGAGTAAAATAAAAAGTATGGGAGTTAGTCTGTTCTGAAATGAATATGGACTGGGTGTCAGTTACTAAGCCATGATATTAATGAGCCCAAATCAATAGTTTCAGTCACTTCAGGAACCTGTTAGGTTTTTCAGTCTCCAGTATTAGAACACATTCCTAGGCAAGGCAGGGCTTTTTGTTCTTTGCTGTGCAGCTAGGACAGAATATAGTGAACAGAATTATAGGGAAAGAAAATGTTACTTAAAATGATTGCCCCGCAAAAAGAGATAAATGATGTCATAGTCATAAAAGAAGAGCTGCAGACATATTTAATATATCCAATGTAACAATAATAATGATAAATATAAATAATTAGATATAACCTTACATTTCCCCTAAATCCTTCCAGAATTTAAATGTCATTATTAGCCAAAGCAGATCAGTGCTTACAGAAAAGGAAGAAGTCAGAGTAATGGCGGAGTAGGAAGCGATACCGATAAATCTCCCCCAAAACTCAACAAGATCTTCAACCAGAAACAGAAAAACCTATACTTGGAGCTTCCAGATTCTTCGCAATACACCCAAAGGTATGATTGAGTGAAAAATTGGCTAAATATATAACCAAACCCCGAAGGAAATAGGGAGTAAGAAATGCTCCGCCTTCCTCACTAACCTAAACAGGGCGGCTTTCTCTGGTAACTGTGAATATAGAAACTGAGGCGGGCAAAGGGGGTGAATAGATCCAGGCCGCCGCAGCAAAAACGGCCGAACCAGGCTGTGGCTCAGAGATCCAAGCCGAGGAAAATCTGATCCTGTGGCAACCCGGGCAATACAAGCTAACACTCGCGCCAAACCCAAACAAAGAAAGACAAGCGGAGCGGCCATTTTACCCGGTCTCCTGGTCGGTGCGCAGTTAGTGGAAGAGAGATTTCTTCCTAAGCCGCGGAAGTGGGTACCCGTGTTGCCCCACGGAGAGGCAGGGTCAGAGGCCTTTCTGTGGGCTGAGGGCAGAGTCTCTGGGCAGCCCCAGCGCCCTGGGAAAGCCACGCACGGGAGGGAGTGAGAACTAATCCCAACGGTGGAGATTTTCCGTGCTGGAGGCTGTTTCACTCAGAGGGAACCACGGCCGGCCTCATATCCTGGTTTGCGCGCGCAGATAAGGAGTGAGCAATTCCTCCGAGTGCCTCGGCAGTGCGCGCCCGTGTTATCGCACAGAGGGGCAGAGTCAGGGGCCTTTGTGTGGGCCAAAGCGGAATCTCGGGCCGCCCCAGCGCCTTGCAAAAGCCACACACGGGGACGGAGCGAGACTCAATTCCAACACTGCAACTTTTCCCTGCGGTTGGGGGTTTCACTCAGAGCGTCAGACTGCTGGCCGGATATCCTGGTTGCAGACAGTGAGTGAGAGTTTCCTCCAAGCGCCCCGGAAGTGGGCGCCCGCTTGTGTTACCGGATAGAGTGGCAGAGCCAGAGGTCTTCGAGTGGGCGGAAAGCCCGCCTGATTATGCTAGCAGCTCTGAATGACTGAGCCTTACCCAGAGCCCTGTGCTGAGTGGAAATAGAGTGGGGAGTTGCCAGCAATTTGAGCCTCTTACTATCCAGGCAGAGGCAGCAGCAACCCCATACCTGGACTATCAGGCTACTAATTGAGGAAGGAAAGACTAGGAGAAAGGCTCCAGGAACACGGACTCTCTCACTGTCGGAGCCTATAAATGCTAATGAGCCTCGACTCCCAACGAGAATAAAGCACAATACATGACATTGCCATAGAGACTTATCAACTGCAAACCTCTACCTGAGCGTGCCAAAGGGGCAGAACCCGGGGTACAGAGTCACCGACCAGGAAGAGGGAGAGAAAAGAAAAAGCAAGAAGATAACCTCTTAAAATCAAGAATAATCTGCAGACTTTATAACCTATCCCATTTTATTATATTTGTTCGTTTGTTTCTATTATCTTCATTCTTGAGACTTTTTTTTCCTCCTCCAATTTGGCCGATTAACTCTCTACCGGTCTTACTCTCTCCTCTCCCTGAACTACACTACCCATAAGTGTTACATCTCCCATTATCATTTCTCTTCTCTTCCTTTCTCTCTATGAGGGTTGCACTCCAAAACCTTTAACTCTCTCTCTCTCTCCTTTCTTTTTTCTTCTTTTAGTGGTTCCCTCTTTTTTTCTCTCTCTCTCTTTCTTTTCTCCCTCTATATTAGTTTCTTCCTTTCTCCTTTACATCTCCTCTCATTCAAACCTCAATAACAAACAAATTATCTTATCTGGGACTCAAACCTATGTTTGTGGCATTTTGGGGGGTTTTTACTTCACCTTTTTAACTCACTAGCAGTGCTCCCATCCCTGGCTCTCCATATTATCTAGTTCTTGTTCCACTAAATACAATAGTAAGTTTTTAATTTGTCCCCCCATTTTTCCATTTTCCTCTTATTCCTCTCATCATAACTCTTAGAAAACCAACACCTAAAAGCAAATCATTTTATTCTTGACCCAAATTTTTTCCTTATTTGCTTTTTGTGGGTCCATATGCTCTTTTTTTTTTCTTTTTTCTTTTTTTTTTTTTTTTTCCTTTTTTTTCTTTCTCTCTTTTTTTGCCCCTTTATTACTTTTCCCCAATTCAGGCCCTCCATCACAGGCATTGTTTGTTATAACTCACAATCCACCACAAGATTTTCTCAAGAAAGAGGGGAGAGGAGAGGAGAGGAAAAAAAGAGGGGGGGAATAATTTCCTTTTTTAAAAAATTTTTATTTTATTTTATTTTTTTTATTTCATTATTAATTTTTTTAAAAAAAAACAACTCTTTTCGATTTATTTTTTTATTTTTTTAACTTTTTATTCTTTATTAAATCTCATTAATACTATCAACAAAACCACCCTCAGATGCCATTAAGGAAGAGAAAATCGAATATCATGGAAACAAAAGAAAGAGAGGTAACACAGCTAGATGAGGAAAAATCTATGGAGAAAAAATTTAATATATTGGAAACCTTGGAGCTAAATGACAGAGAATTCAAGATAGAAATCCTAAAAATCCTCCGAGATATACAAGAAAACACAGAAAGGCAATATAGGGAGCTCAGAAAACAACTCCATGAACACAAAGAATATATGTCCAAGGAAATTGAAACTATAAAAACAAATCAAACAGAGATGAAAAACTCAATTCACGAGCTGAAAAACGAAGTAACAAGCTTAGCTAATAGAACAGGTCAGATAGAAGAGAGGATTAGTGAAATAGAAGACAAGCAACTTGAGGCACAACAGAGAGAAGAAGAAAGAGACTCAAAAATTAAAAAAAATGAGATAGCCCTACAAGAATTATCTGACTCCATCAAAAAGAATAACATAAGAATAATAGGTATATCAGAGGGAGAAGAGAGAGAAAATGGAATGGAGAACATACTTAAACAAATAATTGATGAGAACTTCCCAAGCCTGTGGAAAGAACTAAAGCCTCAAGTTCAAGAAGCAAACAGAACTCCAAGTTTTCTTAACCCCAACAAACCTACTCCAAGGCATATCATAATGAAATTGACACAAACCAACAGCAAAGAAAAAATTCTCAAGGCAGCCAGGGAAAAGAAGAATACAACATATAAAGGAAGGCCCATTAGATTATCATCAGATTTCTCAGCAGAAACTCTACAAGCTAGAAGAGAGTGGACCCCAATATTTAAAGTCCTGAAAGAGAGGAACTTTCAGCCACGAATACTATACCCATCAAAGCTATCCTTCAAATACGAAGGAGAAATAAAAACATTCACAGATACAGAAAAGATGAGGGAATTTATCATCAGAAAACCCCCACTCCAGGAATTACTAAAGGGGGTTCTCCAATCAGATACAAAGAACAAAAAAAAAAACAGAGCCACAAGTAAAAGCTCCAAGAAGAACACAATAAAACCAAATTTAAACTGTGACAACAACAAAAAGAAAGAGGGGGAGAAGACGGAGATTAACAGTAGCAAAGGACGATGGAGTGCAAAAGTACTCACAAAATAGTTCGCTACAATGAACAGGGTAGGGACCCTTTTCATTACTCAAAGGTAACCACCATTGAAAAAACCACCACAGAAGCACATGAGATAAAAAAGATAGCAACAGAGGAAAGATGTATGGAATACAACCAAATAAAAACAAAAGATAGAAAAATGAAAGAGAAGGATCAAACAAGACACAAAACTAACAGAAAGCAAGATATAAAATGGCAATAGGGAACTCACAAGTATCAATAATTACACTAAATGTAAATGGATTAAACTCACCAATAAAAAGGCACAGAGTAGCAGAATGGATTAAAAAAGAAAATCCAACTGTATGCTGCCTACAGGAAACTCATCTAAGTAACAAGGATAAAAACAAATTCAAAGTGAAAGGCTGGAAAACAATACTCCAAGCAAATAACATCCAAAAAAAAGCAGGTGTAGCAATACTCATATCGGATAATGCTGACTACAAGACAGGAAAAGTACTTAGAGACAAAAATGGCCATTTCATAATGGCTAAGGGGACACTGAATCAAGAAGACATAACAATTCTTAATATATATGCACCAAACCAAGGAGCACCAAAATATATAAGACAGCTACTTATTGATCTTAAAACAAAAACTGACAAAAATACAATCATACTTGGAGACCTCAATACACCGCTGACGGCTCTAGATCGGTCATCCAAACAGAGAATCAACAAAGACATAGTGGCCTTAAACAAAACACTAGAGCACCTGGATATGATAGACATCTACAGGACATTTCATCCCAAAGTGACTGAGTATACATTTTTCTCCAGTGTACATGGATCATTCTCAAGAATTGACCATATGTTGGGCCACAAAAACAATATCAGCAAATTCAGAAAAATTGAAGTTGTACCAAGCATATTTTCTGATCATAAAGCCTTGAAACTAGAATTCAACTGCAAAAAAGAGGAAAAAAATCCCACAAAAATGTGGAAACTAAACAACATACTTTTAAAAAATGAATGGGTCAAAGAAGAAATAAGTGCAGAGATCAAAAGATATATACAGACTAATGAAAATGACAATACGACATATCAGAATCTATGGGATGCAGCAAAAGCAGTGATAAGAGGGAAGTTCATATCGCTTCAGGCATATATGAACAAACAAGAGAGAGCCCAAGTGAACCACTTAACTTCCCACCTTAAGGAACTAGAAAAAGAAGAACAAAGACAACCCAAAACCAGCCGAAGAAAGGAGATAATAAAAATCAGAGCAGAAATAAATGAATTAGAGAACAGAAAAACTATAGAAAAAATTAATAGAACAAGGAGCTGGTTCTTTGAAAAGATCAACAAAATTGACAAACCCTTGGCAAGACTTACCAAGGAAAAAAGAGAAAGAACTCATATAAACAAAATCCAAAATGAAAGAGGAGAAATCACCACGGACACCGTAGGTATACAAAGAATTATTGTAGAATACTATGAAAAACTTTATGCCACTAAATTCAACAACCTAGAAGAAATGGATAAATTCCTAGAAAAATACAACCTTCCTAGACTGAGTCAAGAAGAAGCAGAAAGCCTAAACAGACCTATCAGTAGAGAAGAAATAGAAAAAACCATTAAAAACCTCCCCAAAAATAAAAGTCCAGGCCCTGACGGCTATACCAGTGAATTTTATCAAACATTCAAAGAAGACTTGGTTCCTATTCTACTCAAAGTCTTCCAAAAAATTGAAGAAGAAGCAATACTTCCAAACACATTTTATGAGGCCAACATAACCCTCATACCAAAACCAGGCAAGGATGGCACAAAAAAAGAAAACTACAGACCAATATCTCTAATGAATACAGATGCTAAAATACTAAACAAAATACTAGCAAATCGAATACAACAGCATATTAAAAAAATAATACATCATGATCAAGTAGGATTCATCCCAGAATCTCAAGGATGGTTCAACATACGTAAAACGGTTAATGTAATACACCATATCAACAAAACAAAGAACAAAAACCACATGATCTTATCAATAGACGCAGAAAAGGCTTTCGATAAAATACAACACAATTTTATGTTTAAGACTCTCAACAAAATGGGTATAGAAGGAAAATATCTCAACATGATAAAGGCCATATATGATAAACCATCAGCTAACATCATATTAAATGGCACTAAACTGAAGGCTTTCCCCCTTAAATCAGGAACAAGACAGGGTTGTCCACTCTCTCCACTCTTATTTAATGTGGTACTAGAGGTTCTAGCCAGAGCAATCAGACAAGACAAAGAAATAAAAGGCATCCATATCGGAAAAGAAGAAGTAAAGGTATCACTTTTTGCAGATGATATGATCCTATACATCGAAAACCCCAAAGAATCCACAAAAAGACTACTAGAAACAATAAGCCAATACAGTAAGGTCGCAGGATACAAAATTAACATACAGAAGTCAATAGCCTTTCTATATGCCAACAATGAAACAACTGAGAAGGAACTCAAAAGAATAATCCCCTTCACGATTGCAACAAAAAAAATAAAATACTTAGGAATAAACATAACAAAGAATGTAAAGGACTTATATAATGAAAACTATAAACCATTGTTAAGGGAAATCGAAAAAGATATAATGAGATGGAAGAATATACCTTGTTCTTGGCTAGGAAGAATAAATATAATCAAGATGGCTATATTACCCAAAGCAATATACAAATTTAAGGCAATTCCCATCAAAATTCCAATGACGTTTTTTAAAGAAATAGAGCAAAAAATCATCAGATTTATATGGAACTATAAAAAACCCCGAATAGCCAAAGCAATCCTAAAGAAAAAGAATGAAGCTGGGGGCATAACAATACCTGACTTCAAACTCTATTATAGGGCCACGACAATCAAAACAGCATGGTATTGGCAGAAAAATAGACACTCAGACCAATGGAACAGAATAGAAAGTCCAGAAATAAAACCACATATATATAGTCAAATAATTTTTGATAAAGGGGCCAACAACACACAATGGAGAAAAGAAAGCCTCTTCAATAAATGGTGCTGGGAAAACTGGAAAGCCACATGCAAAAGAATGAAACTGGACTACAGTCTCTCCCCCTGTACAAAAATTAACTCAAAATGGATCAAAGATCTAAACATAAGACCTGAAACAATTAAGTACATAGAAGAAGACATAGGTACTCAACTCATGGACCTGGGTTTTAAAGAGCATTTTATGAATTTGACTCCAATGGCAAGAGAAGTGAAGGCAAAAATTAATGAATGGGACTACATCAGACTAAGAAGTTTTTGCTCAGCAAGGGAAACTGATAACAAAATAAACAGAAAGCCAACTAAATGGGAAATGATATTTTCAAACAACAGCTCAGATAAGGGCCTAATATCCAAAATATACAAAGAACTCATAAAACTCAACAACAAACAAACAAACAATCCAATAAAAAAATGGGAAGAGGATATGAATAGACACTTCTCCCAGGAAGAAATACAAATGGCCAACAGATATATGAAAAGATGCTCATCTTCTTTAGCTATTAGAGAAATGCAAATCAAAACGGCAATGAGATACCACCTCACACCTGTTCGATTAGCTGTTATTAGCAAGTCAGGTAATAGCAAATGTTGGAGAGGCTGTGGAGAAAAAGGAACCCTCATCCACTGTTGGTGGGAATGTAAAGTAGTACAACCATTATGGAAGAAAGTATGGTGGTTCCTCAAAAAACTGAAAATAGAACTACCTTATGACCCAGCAATCCCTCTACTGGGTATATATCCCCAAAACTCAGAAACATTGATACGTAAAGACACATGCAGCCCCATGTTTATTGCAGCATTGTTCACAGTGGCCAGGACATGGAAACAACCAAAAAGCCCATCAATAGATGACTGGATAAAGAAGATGTGGCACATATACACTATGGAATACTACTCAGCCATAAGAAATGATGACATCGGAACATTTACAGCAAAATGGTGGGATCTTGATAACATGATACGAAGCGAAATAAGTAAATCAGAAAAAAACAGGAACTGTATTATTCCATACATAGGTGGGACATAATAGTGAAACTAAGAGACATTGATAAGAGTGTGGTGGTTACGGGGGGGAGGGGGGAATGGGAGAGGGATAGGGGGTGGGAGGGGCACAAAGGAAACAAGATAGAAGGTGACAGAGGACAATCTGACTTTGGGTGGTGGGTATGCAACATAATTGAACGACAAGATAACCTGGACTTGTTATCTTTGAATATATGTATCCTGATTTATTGATGTCACCCCATTAAAAAAATAAAATTATAAAATAAAAAAAAAAAAAAAATAAAAAAAAAGAAAAGGAAGAAAATTATGAGTCCTGTCTTATTGGAGACTCCTTCCAGGGTCTGCCTGAGAGATGGCATTAGTTCTCGTGAATTTTAGTGATTACGTGCATCCCAGTATTCCCCCACCACTATTACAAGCCAGAACTCTCTTAAGAAGTTTAGATGCTGGCAGCCATTTTCCTGCACAAATGCAATTAAATGACCCCAGGCACCCCAAATGCAACATGTTTTCCCCGCCCCGGTGTGCTTCATCTCTTTAATACCACATTTTAACTTGGGGGACCACTATTTGTCCATTTACTGGCTCCTTAAACCAGCAATTGAGACTTTGGAAACATTTCTCCTTTCTCCTAATATCTGGTCAATGCCACTCACTAGTTCCTCTAATCTGACTTTTTTTTTTCTCTAACCTTATAATCACTGACTTAATTTTAGACTTTTTTAATTTTCCACTCCTAACTGCTCTCTCTACAATTTTGACCCTTTTAAATTTTCTTCCTCTTTATTACAAGACAGCATTCAAACCACTAATTTTACCAGCTTACACTAAAATTATCTGCTCATGTATCTTTCTCTACCGTACCAGATTTTAAGTCCTTTGAGATCAGGAACTACATTTTATTCATCTTTACAACCAAAGTACCAAATACAATGCTGATACATAAAAGGCACTTAAATTTTTTTTTAAATAAAAAATTCAGATACATAAAAATTATACCAGAGACCAAATTGCTATTATCAATTTTAACACGGTGAGCAGATCTCCTATTGTGATAAATAACACTGTCAACTTGACTATATCTACTTCAACATTTTCTCTAAATGTTATGCTATCCAGGTAGAATTTCTGGCTCTCCAAAAGATCTCAATAATTCTTGGATTTCTTATTTTTATCTTTTGGGTCTGGTGACCACACACAATAACATGATTATGGTAGAAAAGACAAGTTAGAAAGCAGTTTCAAGCTATTTCATTAATGCTGCTCTTCCAAGTTCTACACACTCTCAGAAAACATACTTCCTCAAAAGTGAAACAAAATATGTTACTCCTGGCTATAAAATATAATGATACAAACAGCCCATCTTTCTTTAAATATATAGTTAACATTTATGACTCTAAATAATTACTTTTCTCTTTGGAATTAGTTGGGTGCCTATTCCTGTAGGTGTGTAAATATTTACTATATTGATTTTAAGAGTCAACATTACTACTCTAATTACACCATACCTCAAGGCTCTATTTCACTAAAATCACTCTTATTCAACACCTTCCATAAACCAATGGATGGAAAGCTAGTTTCTGGTTCCTATCATAAGTTTACTTTACAAGTCAAATTATATTTCAAGAGAGTGAAAACCCATAGGGGGTCCCATGAAAATTATATTTTAAGAGAGTGAAAACCATGAAAACCCCACTTGATTAGGAAAACTGTTGGGAACTGGGGAGAAGAAGATTGCAATTCAAAGGAAATTCATCTTCACAGCAACTGAGTTATTATCCTATCGCTGTTTTACAGAGAAAACCGCAACACAGAAGAACCCAAAGGCATCCTCGCAGCCCGTGCTGGAAACACATGCACGCCAGCCTTTCACCAAGCATGCTGGGGACACTGACCCTCGGGTTGGCGTTAACTTTTGCTGTTAAACAGGAAAATAAAAGAAGATCAAGGGTTCTTAAACTCTCCATTTTCATTGGGACCTCACCTTGACCCAGGGGTACTCTTTGTAATCTCAAACAGAATGAATTCTCACCAAGTATGTAAACTCCCAGGCTGGGCAGGGTGCAGCTCAGTTAAGGAGGTATCCAGGAGCAATACCGATAAAATACGCATTCTTGATTTTCTTTCTGGTAGGTAGGTGAAAAATTAAAATCTAACAAGGGAGATTTGGGGAGATTGTATAGGTCAGTTTCAAAATAATTAGCACCTGATGATGGTCTTGGGCGGTCGTCGGAGGAGAAAAGCCAACCCCAGGCCGCTCATTTCACCTGATCACTCTAACACTATGCAGTCTTCATCAACTAGCACGTTTCCAACTGCAGATTAGAGAATAGGTCTTTCTCATCTTACGTTCTACTTATTTATACCTGTTTCATTGTGTCTTTACCCTCAGTTATAGACACAAGAATATTTTCATCAAAGCAATTTTTCTTTCTAAGATATGTTTTGCACTGTTGTTTTCTGTATTGTTGCAAGGAGAAGCTTTTGCCTCCAAACCCTGAGAGGCAGCATTTGATAAAAAGTATTGCCAATCATAGAAAGATAAATTGGGGCAGGACAGGAATAGAGACTGGGGAGAACAGGTTCTATATGGTTAGTAGTGGTAACTATCTTTATTTTACTCAAGGAATTGAGAAATTAGCAAATGGGTTACATTGCACCTGCATTTGACAGAGTTTCAGGGAAAAGTTGAGAAAATCAGAGGCCCACGTCAGTCCAAGGAGGCACTTGAGTCAAGATTCAGAAGTCTTGATATTGGGAAAGGTTTCTATTTTCTGGGGTTTTTTTTAAGCACTAAGAGATGCCTAGTTTTTCTTCCCTCTTTGAAAGTCTAATTTTGTTCTATATTTTAAATATTTTGACATGTCCAAAAACATTTATCAATAGTACATTTTGTTTGTGAAAAGAGAATATTTTGAATACCAGAACACAAGAAATGAGTAATTTTTTTAAACAAACTTCTCAGGCTGTGAGGGCCTTGCCTAAGTCAGATTAAACAAAGCAATTTTGCTTTTACTAATTATTTTTGTTATCATGTCCCTCAGGTCAGATTTACCAAATAGTGTCATTTTCTGAGCAACTTAAAGAGCAAAGCAACAAGAAAACATATTGAGTTGATCCCAAGACCACTATAATTTTAAAAAATTGGACCCTGTCCAGGTAGCTCAGTTGGCTAGAGCATGTGCCAAGGTTGCGAGTTCAATCCTTGGTCAGGGCACATATGAAAATGAACCAATGAATGCATAAATAAGTGGAACAAATTAATGTCTTTTTCTCTCTCCCTCTCTCTAAAATCAATAAATTGTAAAAATAAATAAATTTGTATGTTACAGAAAGACTAAAATAAAACCTTGTGCTCTTTCCTTAAGCCGTTTTAAATGAAAATTTTCCTCTTTTATAGAGACTATGTATTTGTCTTTTTCTTTTTTCTTTCTGTATGCACATATATGTGTGTGTATATATATCCAATATTATAGACATCCATCTATATATCTACCTATCTACCTATCTAAATGGGTGAATAGGGACATAAATGAATGGAAGAGAGAAAAGATACAAAGGAAAAAAGAAACTAAACACAAAGCAAGAATTGCAGGTTACCCAGATCTACAGCTGGACAGTAGGAATATTAAAATAATCAATTTTTTTACACCCAGGAGAAAAATCAAGCCTTATGGAGACTAAAGACCATACTCATAGCTATATTACTAGCACTGACAGTGTTTTTATTAACGATGGTTTTCTTAATGTTTGATGTAACTCTCACTAAATTGTGACATCTAATCTGTATTTTCTGAAATTGTCCCCAAAATTATGTGGGCAAGACTTGATATCCTTGATTGTAGTTTTACTTACTAAAAAGACAAGTTTCCTCCTGCATTTCTCGATATTAGACGTTCGGTTTATATGGAAGCTACAACTTAATTTACTTTGATTTGTTATGTTATTTTTTACAACTGTGAAAAGGCTGTGATCTAGAATTGTATTCTTGTATTTGTAGGATCACAGTTTTGGAAGAGAGCTTGCAGGTTGTTTACTAAAATTTTGACTGCTAACCTGGACTGAGCTGTTATTGCCAAGATGCTCATGGATGGCAGCAGAGATGCACCTTAGAACAGGTTTCAAAGTAAACCTGTTACAGGGGGTCCTTGGTTACAACACGGTTCCGTTCCTACCACACACCCTAGCCTAACACAGACAGAACACTGGTACTTTTAACAGTCCAAAATGACGTAGGTAACCCCAACTCCCTCACTCATATGCTGCGTTACTGTGTATTCTTCCACCCACACAATCAAACTAGGTCGCCCAGGTAAGTAGGAGGCTAGTGGCCTAAGCTGTACAAGCTGTCGCTACAACAGCTAAGTCTTGGAGTGCTGCACTTGTTGCTGCTCAGTTGTGGTCTTATCCAGTCCCTGGGATGACTCTGCAGCCTGCCTTTCACTTTCTAAACTCTTCCTCCAGCTCCCTGAATGCACCCAGCTCTTTCCCAGGCCAGGAACTTGGCTGCTGCTCTTGCTCTGGCTGCTGTGATCTCCCAACTGGCCACCAGACTAACACCTAGGTATCGTCCAGGTCTCCACTAAAACACTATTCCCCTAGACAGGTCCCCACCATTATTCTTTATCATTTAATGAAGTTGCTTACAGTCACAATGACTTCTCATCTTTCTTTCATTCTAATTTTCTTTTAGTGCTGTCCTGTCTTTCCTGTTTTTGAACACTATTTCTTTTAATCGGAAAAAAGAAGGAAGCAATAGGCACTGATTAGTAACACTTGCTCTTACATCTACTCACTTCCTTATTCATCACTTTGCTCTAACAACACTAGAAGAACATTGGCTCTCCTTAGCATTGTTTCCAAGTTTCAACCCACTCTGGGCTTTACTCTTCCTCACACTAACACCTTCCTAAGTGTTTCTAATTATGTATTTCTTTGTTAACCTATTCTACAAGCCATTCTTAAAAATTGATTTTATTAAAGTCTCTACATAATATCATGAATTTCTCTAATGGTATCTTTCTTGAGATACTGTGAAATGCTACTTCAAAATTTGTTTTAAAGTTAGTTATCTAAACTTATTTTTAAGTACTCCATCTCCTACCAGAGCTGCCAATGAATCCAAATCGCCTGCAGTCATCACTTCCTCATCCTCATCTCACTCACCATCCTAGCAGCAGCTGACCCAATTGTCCTTCCTCTTCTCCCATTTTAAAAACATTTCCTGGCTTGGGCTCCATGACAACACCTTCTTCTGGTTTATTTCCCACTGTGCTGGCTTTTTACAGGCTCCTTCTATGTAGGATTCCTCAATGTTAAACATGTCATAGCTTGGCCCCTAGGGCTCTAGTTTTTGTTTTGTTTTTTTCCTCTCTATCTCTCTAGGTGACATCCTCAAGACCATGGCTTCAAAAAGCATCCACGGCACTCTATTCGCCTATGACTTCTTCTAAGCACTCCAGATTCTCATATCCAAAAGCCCAATTTGGCATATCTACTTGGATACTTAAAAATACCTCAAAGGGCTAGAAATGAACTTTTCATTTTCCTTTCAAACCTGTTTTTCTGCTAGCTTTACCCATCTTAGGAAATGGCTTGGCCATTTACCCGGTATCTGTAGTAAAAACCTGGTGACCATTCTGGTTCTTTCTTTTCTCTGTCCCCACCCTTTATCCAGTTAACCAGCAAGTCCTGTTAGCTCTGCCTTCAAGTAGTTCCTCAATGTATCCATTTCTCTCTAGGAGCAACTGTTTCCACCTGTTGTATGCCACTGCCACCTCTGGTCTACTGGAATAGCCTCCTGACTAGTCTCTCTTCTACTCTGGGTGCCTCATAATAGCTTCTCTTCAACGAGGTCATGGTGATATTAAAAAAGATGGCCTTCCGCCCTGGCCGGTTGGCTCAGCGGTAGAGCGTCGGCCTAGTGTGCGGAGGACCCGGGTTCGATTCCCGGCCAGGGCACACAGGAGAAGCGCCCATTTGCTTCTCCACCCCTCCGCCGCGCCTTCCTCTCTGTCTCTCTCTTCCCCTCCCGCAGCCAAGGCTCCATTGGAGCAAAAATGGCCCGGGCGCTGGGGATGGCTCTGTGGCCTCTACCCCAGGCGCTAGAGTGGCTCTGGTCGCAACATGGCCCAGGATGGGCAGAGCACCGCCCCCTGGTGGGCAGAGCGTCGCCCCATGGTGGGCGTGCCGGGTGGATCCCGGTCGGGCGCATGCGGGAGTCTGTCTGACTGTCTCTCCCTGTTTCCAGCTTCAGAAAAATGCAAAAAAAAAAAAAAAAGATGGCCTTCCTTAGGCTCTCCCTGACCACTGAGTCACACAGAGGCTCCCTCCCCCTTTCAGGCCACGTTCATGATTAGACTTTAAATATTTTTAATAGCACTGCAACGTGCAGTTGCTAATTTATTTATTGACTTAGATGTCTAAGTGAAGATGTTTTTAGCTATGTGTTAAACAGCCATTTAATCTGATTATTAGCACTCTGGACCAGTTTTCTTCATGTAAGGAGAGCCTATGAGAAAAGGTTCATATTTAGGGAACATGAATAATGATTGCAAAGGTCATGAAGCAAAGTAAGTACTACTCTCAACTCCATTTATGGGGCTTGCAGTAGGTTTTATTGCCCTCAGTGTTATTCCTACTTCTTACAACTAACTATGTAACAAACTTAAGCTCTCTATATACACACCTAATAATGAGTGAAAAAAAAATCATTCCCCTTTCTCTGCCATCTTCTGAAAGTGACATGTTGGTCACAAAAAGCAACTTGTTGATCCTGTCTGTTTTCACTGCAATTGTTTTCCGGCATCTACACATTACAACGACTTGCTCAAGAGCTGAACCACTGGTTAACCTGCCTTGATGAATCAACTAAAGAAACTGGATTAACTCTGAGCAGAGTTTTATGTAAATAATTGGTATACGTTTCATGCTCTGCTGATTTGAAATGAAAATAAAAAGAAATAAAAAAACTAACCTGAAATTTCCCAGAGTAAGGGTGGGAAAAGAGCAGATTTCTGTTCTGAACCACCTGGGGTTTTGGATGCCTTCCACTTTTCCAGAAGAGTAGTTGAAGACACAAAAAGCAATTCATACACCAGCAGAGAATTTTAGCATGTAAGTCGGTGTGCCAAAGAGCTTAGATGATCAGTTATCCTGAGGTTACTTCCCCTATCGGGTCAAATATTCGCGTTCCAGAAATGGTACGTGAGAGAGTGGCTTGCCTACAGATGACAGCTTCCTTTTATTCCTTCTTAGCAACTGTGAGAACAGGCTCGTCCAGTTTCATCTGCAATGTTTTATTTTCCTTTCAAAAGCAATGATGGCAACATTTTATGGGAAGCCACAGTCAGTTCTTAAAGCAGAACAGCCTCGTTAATATCAAATTGTCAAGAATACCCGTTTTTGGTCATCTGTAAGAATCCTCTCCTGCCTTTGCCTTCGGAAGGACTGATCCCATCTGGACAGAGGAAACTATGAAAAATATTTAGGGGAATGGCTCCTCCTGCATACTACAATTTGGACTTCACAGTAACTTGAAAATTCAATAAACTTAAGAATCTGAGACTGTAATGCTGAAGTCTATTCTGCTAACTTTTTAAATGTAGACCTATACAACCATGTATAATATATACATTATAATATTACTGAATATACATGAATATAACTAAATATTAAAAACAGCACAGGCTTTCCTTTATAACAGAACTAAATCAAAACTTATTGCTATTATTATGTTAAATAATGATTTTGTTGCTAATACTACTGAAACTACATATTACCAATTTGGGCTTAATTAAACCATTTAAACACTGGAATTGTATACTCTTAATTTTAGATCTTGAAATTGAAAGCTAGTAAACATGTTATAGGTGTGACTTTAAGCAAACATTTTGCCTAGGAAGGCGGACTCTAGCTTTAGCTAGCTAGTTACATGTCGCCTGCTTCAATAGTTTTCCGATAATGTTGTATCAGGTGGAAAATTCTTGGAAGTTAATCTAATACAGTGCTACCACCTGAACGAACACACACACTTGCTCACACCCTGGTAGCTGCAACATTTGGATCAGAATTTGGAAAAACTGAGCAAACCATTGTAAGACAAATTACTTTTGATCTCTCTAGGGCTGTTTCACCTGAGGAAGTGCAAAGACATGTCCTACCGCTTGCCTGGCTTGCCTCACTGAATTACTTCTTGAATGAAACTCTAAACAGTCATCATGATGATCATAACCATCATTATTATTATTTGGTTGTTTAAGATACCAATGGAAGGAAATTGCCATTGCAGAGTTTTTTATCCTAACCAGCTGTTTGAGACGCAAATACCACAACAAAGAGAGCCAGCCAGTTCCCCGATATCCCCGCGCGCACGTTACGACTGTAACCAGGATTTCTGGTGCAGCTGCGACCCAGGGCGCCCGCACTCGCCTCTCCGCTGGCCCGCCGCTCCTCATCCACGTCTCACTTCCTTCCACGGCCAGCGGCTGAGAATGCCCCGAGTGGGTGGGAACACATTCCAGCAATAACAACCCGGCTTCTCCAACTCACCAGCCTGCGAAGTTTCCCTTGCGCGAGGGCTGGGTGTCAGGTTTCAGCGCCTTCCTTCCCCGCCTTGAACTCTTGGGCTCCCGCACCAGCAGCGACACTGGATCGGCTCTACAGGGCGACCATCATGGGGACAGCTCCTTATCTTTCCAACCTGTGGCTCCGGCTCGGTACCCGGTCGCTGCCCGTGTGGACGGCGAGTGGCAGACCTTGAGCACCACCCCTGAGCCCGCACAGCCACCCGGATCTGGACGGTCCGCGCAAGGAGAAGGCGTGTCTCCCAGTCCAAACGCGGATGTGCGGAGCGCACCTTTGACCAATCTGGGGGTGACTCAAACGCGCTTGGTTTCTGGTTCAAGTCTCCTCCTAGGAGTTTCGCCCTGGTCGCAGCTCATTTTTATTCCTTTATTTCCTCGTGTGTTCTTTGATATCTTTTATTGAAAGAGCCCAGGGCGTTGTGAGAACTGCTCCCAATGCATCGCGTTCCCTCTCCCCGCAGGGTTGTCTTATTAACTATGGAGAGGGAAGAATCGCTAGTGGCCAACAGAGAGAGAAAGGCCTCGGGGAATGGCAGGGCAGTTCGAAATTAGTGTTTTATAAGTTAGGATCTGTAAATAGAAATACATTCATCAGTATGCACCACGCTAATCTTCGCCTCCTAGTCACTTCGGAAATCAGTAGGTTAGTAAATAGAGCTTGTGTCTATGAGGTCAAACAAAATCAGGCCACAGACACACATTCACTGAACAAATGTTAAGGACCTACTGCATGGCACACCCTGCTCTAGACACTTAGGATTCATCCATAGCAGAGATCCTGGCTGGCTCTCCTTAGGTCATGTTTCAGACAGACTGACATCCCTAGTTTACAGACTAATGAATGGTAAAGGAAGGAATCCAGGGTTGTATAATACATGATGGCAGCTGGTGAAGAACATATAAAAGTTCTAAACCTGTTGCTTGCACTCACATTGGTCAACAATAAGGGGAATGCTTGAATTTTCATTGTCTGACCCAGTTCTGACAAGCTACCTGGAGACTCAGCTAGGAAGCACCCCCTGAAGAGCCGGGGGGGGGGGTGCTTGAAGGAATACCCCCAAACCAAAGTGACACACAAACAATAGCAAAGTACTGGAGGACTATGGGGCCCACAAGACTCTATTTAGCAGGAACATAGGGAAGAAGTTCTACTTTCTGTGCCTCAAAGTTCTAATCTTGAAAGTGGGGATAATAAAATGCCTTCATAGGGTTGGAAGTAAATGAGGTCATATTAGTAAAGTGCATAGACCAGCGAGTGGCCCAGAAAATGCTCTGTATGTGTTCGCTAAATTTATTATTTTGGTAGCATTTATCTACTTCATTCTCCCAAAGTAAGGTCCAATTCATAGAAATTGTTCTGATCTACCAGGACAAAAGTATAGGAGATTCAGGTTCTAGATTTTCAAAATATATCTGCTGGTAATTTATATTTGGGGTAAATCTATTTTGCATTCATCAGTGCTATCTAAGTATGCAACAAGTGTGTGTACACAGACCTGGAAAGAAATAAAAAGCTGAACATAACACACTTGAATTTATTCCACTGTAGACAGCACATTAACTTAAAATCCTTCTCTGTGCTATACAGTGATTATCTGTATACTCCACCTAGTTCATGTGTTCCCTCCCTCACATTAACCTGAACAGCTATTATTTCCTGTATGCAGTGGAGTTTATAAAGACCTCACCTATAGATCTTCTCACTTGACTTTCACAACATTATTTTGAAATAGGCAAGGCATCTATTGTTTTTAAACTGTCCCCATTTTAAGAGTGAAGAAACTGAGGTTGAGAAAGTCCCAACCAAGCACCCGGAATCGTAAAGGTTCATAAACATAGAACTCAGGTCTGCGGGTCCTGAAGGCCGGGCTCGTGGTGGTCACTATACAGGGCTGCCTCCCAAGTGTTTCTAGGAGAAGTTCCTGCTGTGAGAAAGTCTGACACATTTATGGCCTTCTCTCCTTGTCACCCTCCCCCGGACAAGTGTGTCAGCTGCCTCTGTAGGGTCAACCCTTGCAGGGACAGCTCCCCTGCAGTCACTCGCCATGTAAGTCCTGTCTTACAGGTTCTGAGGCTCAGAGGCACCGGTGTCACATAATGATGCTGCCTGGCTACTTCAGGGTGCTGAGCTTGTCCTTCCTTCCCCCTGGGGAGAAGGGTGCCAAGGAGGAGAGGGTGCTGGTCGGAGATGAGGGAAGTGATTCTTGGTCACCTTGTGCAGGCCAAGAACAGTGGTAGAGCAAAAAAAGGCCCTGGAAAACCAGTGAAAATAAAGTGACAGCCTCATGGGACATAATAAAAAATAAATGCCCTCCTGTCCCTAGAGTGTATGTAGCACAAATTAAACAGACATAACTTCTGTTGATAGGTTTGTCATTCAATAAATATAGCACTGAGATAAACAGGAATATATGTCCTTGGGAGATTCCTAGTAGAAAATGGAAAATTGATCACATGTGTTTTGGCTCCCCTCCCCCCACCTCCTCCAAGATGAGAATAAATGAATATTTCACATGTCATTAAGTCATAAAGACAAAAGGGAGAGGAGATGTAAAAAGGACATAATAAACTGCAACAGATGGTTTGAAGAACCTAAGTCAGTATCCACCACATACCTCAAGAGGGTTATGGATAAAAAGCAAGACAATTCTCCTTGAATAACCCTGGGAGGCTCAGTCCTAGGAGACAGAAACGCCACCATTGTAAGAGGCCAGCTGGTGGGGTGAATACAGGAGTTCGGTTAGATGTCTGTGTAAGGTCAGTGGATAATGGGGAAAGGTCAGGCCCAGGAACTTTGACTAGGACCACCCACAACCAAGTGCACCAAAAGAGACTTTGCAGGAACCCTTTGGAAAAAAGTGACCGTCTGCCAGCCAGTGAGATTTCATCACGTCATATTAGCCTGACTTCCCCAGAGGGACCCTTTAAATATCTCCCACATGGTTTAATCCTTGCAACTTCCTTGGCCTCCATCTTTCCTCGGGGCCAGGAAACCTCACTGGGCAGGATGCGCTGTATTCAATAAAGCTTCTGTTATTCCACACTTTGTGGCTCCAGCCCCTTCCTTCCTTCTCGGCGGGGAAAAATACCTTACATTTTGGTGCTGAAAACCCAGGAGGAGTTGAAGTTCACAAGGACTGCTCCTCTTCCCCATCCCTTCCGAGAAAGAACCAGGATCTCCAACTTTCCACCCAATTCGGCACGGTGCGGTAAGTCCCCCACCTCCAACCTTCCTCTCAGTTCTTTCCGCCGAGATAATCCGAAACCGTAGCTATGTCAGGGAAGTCTTTCCATCTGAGTGTGTGTGCTTGTGGAGACGTCTGGAGCATATCCACTTTACCTTATCCGTCTGTGGCCAGAGCTTGAGTTTTAGGACACTAATGCTCAAATCTGACCACTCCGAGGATTGAGGGCGGCTGTGGGGGCACAGGAATCTCCCTCCCTAAAGAAGAAGAAACTGTTCTTATTCTCCGCTGTGGCCAGGCCACAGAACCCACTGAATTAGCTTCCTGAAGGGACTTTCGGTGTTAACACCCTCACCAATTTAACTATTACCAAAAAAATTGGGAACTGATTGGAGATCTCTTACATACACAGTTTCTAATTATTCGCGCACCCGTCCTTAATCTCTGTGCCGCCTGTTCCACCACGCAGGCCTTTTCCTGGCCAGAGAAACCTCACCTAAAACCTCCACTCCTGATCTTTCCTTCTCTGTGGACTCCCAACTCGCTTTTTCTCTTGCTTGACCCCCGGGGCCACCCCCCCCTCTTGGAACTTCTCTGGTCCCTCTGTGGACCTCTTTTGTGCTCGGGTCTCTTCCCTCTGAGAGCCCCCTCCCCTCCCTTTGCAAAAACCTGTTTCTTATTCACCACTGCCATCTCTCTTTCTCCTCCCCTGCTGGCCAGGGGCCCCTTCCTTCTCCACTGTGTTCTTAAACCCCTCCTCCGTCAGGCCATTCTCAGCCTGGCATTGGCTCTTACACTGGTTTTCAGGACATCCAATTTTCTTGCAGGAAGTTCTGGCCCTGTGCTGCCTTTGGCTCTAGTGTTTCCTGTGGGATCTGGGTGCCGGGCTCCACACGAGCCCCCCTCCTCTTATTCTCAACCCCCCAAACCCCTACCCAGGACCTGTGAACACAGCATTTAAAGTTTTTAAGGGTCCCAACTAGTAGAAACAGGCCAAGGCTGTTTGCCAGGCCCGCATGCAGCAGAAGGTAACGCTCTAAACCCTGACTCTTGTGGCAACCCTGAGACCAGCAGAGCCACCAGCAGCTTGCTTTAAGTGTGGCAAGCAGAATCATTGGTCCCAGCAGGGCCCCTGCCTGTGGTTGCCCACTGAGCCCTGCCCTGATTGCAAGCAGCCCAGTCACTGGCGTAGCGATTGCCCCTTTGGGCAACAGGTTTTTCCTCAGTGCCTCTATGCGGAGGACAAACCGCCCGAATGGGAGGCCAATACAGCCAGGTGGGTGCATCACTCAAACTCCTAGGACACGGCCTGGACTCAGAGAACCCAGGGTATGCTGCAACGAGTGGGTAAGTCCATCTCATTTCTTGTGGACACGGAAGCTACCTTCTCTGTTTTGCCATTATACTCTGGACCTCTAGTTCCTCACAGGTCTCAGTTATGGGAATGGATGAGACCCCTTCCCTTCCCCTTTTTATGCCACTCCTGACATGCAGTTTTGCCTCAAGCTTGCCTCCATACAGGACCACTGGCAGTTGGAACCACTGGACTCTATCCATCTCCAGCTCACCAAAAGGCTGGACCTTACAAATCCCCCTATTACTCCTCCTTTTTTAAAATCCTTACAGGACCGCATCCGTGAAGTTTCTCAACTCACAACCACACAGATGTTCCTCCTGATACCCCTCAAAGCCACCACCTTCTGATCTCCTCCTCCCCACGACCCCCCTAATCAACAGGAAGTAACCATATGAATAAACGGCGCCCCTATTCTATTTAACACAAAAGGTCAGAATGTAAAGTCGGTGGATAATGTAGAAAGGTCAGGCCCAGGAACTTTGGCTAGGACGGCCCACAACCAAGCATGCCAAAAGAAGCTTCGCAGGAACCCTTTGGGAAAAAGCGACCGTCTGCCAGCCAGTGAGATTTCACCATGGCATATTAGCTCGACTTCCCTAGAGGGACCCTTTAAAGATCTCCCACGCGGTTTAATCCTTGTGACCTCCTTGGCCTCCACCTTTCTTTCTTCGGGGCCAGGGAACCTCGCTGGGCGGGATGCGCTGTACTCAATAAAGCTTTTGTTATTCCACATTGGTGGCTCCGGCCCCTTCCTTCCTTCTCGGTGGGGAAAAACACCTTACAGTTTGTATACGGAATACTTGGACCAGAGTTTCCTTCCACACTGCCATGCAGTCAGCTGACCTTAACTTCCTCCATCTGCTCAACCCAGCCTCCAGGAGATGGGCGGTTTATTTTCTGGAGAAAATAAATGAGATTAATTTGTGGTTTAACAAGATGAACTGAACACATGCATTTTATACTCTGCTCCTACAGAAAATGAATTAAAAGATTTATATGAAAGAAAGGGAAAAAAACCTCTTGAAAATTAAAATGTACCCAAAATTTTTTAAAAATTGACAAATGGGTCATAAGATTAAGTGGAAAACATCTCCAAGAAAATAGAACAAAAGGCTATAGGAATAAGAAATTGGAGAAAGGGGAAATTTTTTCTGACTAATGAAAATCCCAGAAAGTTCCAGAAAAGAGGTTTTCCTTTTTAACCAGTATGAGATGAAAAATTAATTAAAGAAATAATGCAAAACAATTCCAGAAGTAAAGAATTTTTGAACTTTTGGAATCAAAAGTTCCACTTAAAGCTCAGGAGAATAAATTTTTTAATTAGTTGATTAATTACCATATTTTTGCTCCATAAGATGCACTTTCTTCCCCAAAAAGTGGAGGGGAAAATGCCCATGCATCTTATGGAGCGAAAAATATGGTATTTTATTAAATATTTTAACACACCATTTGGTTCAGAATATTTTCTTTCTTATTTTCCTCCTTAAAACCATAAGTGTGTCTTATGGTCAGTGCGTTTTATGGAGCAAAAAAGTATGGTAATGAATTAAGCACGCCAAGATACATCATTCAGAAATATTAGAAGCCCAGAAAACAACCTAAAACCTCTTGCAAAAACACAGAGCAGATCATATGCAAAGGAAAAGAATAAAAATTGCATTAGATTTCTCATGAGCAGTAATGGATCGAGAAGATTCTTTAAATGCCTTCACATTTAAAAAAATATAATTACTTTGAGCTTAGAATCGCATACCCAGACAAAATATTAGCCAAATGTGATGGAAAATGTGTCAGACATGCAAGGGTTGAAACATATACTTCCCATATCATTTTTAAAGAAAGGTCTCCAAAACAAGCTTATCAATCAAGAAAGAGCAAAAACTGCACCCCAGGAAATGCAGAACAAACAAAGGAGACAGTACAATGAGTTCTCCAGAGCAACAATTGTGAAGCAGGCCCACAGAGAAGCAGAAGGATGGATTGCAGTAATAAATTCTCCAAAAACAAACAAATAAATAAATGAGAGAGAGAGAGAGAAATCAAATAATTATTTTATATGCATGTCCATTTGAACAATTAATAAATGTGTATGCAGTAGAGACTGAAGGTGCTCCTCCAATTCCATGTTCTGTTTTCCTAAGTACCCCAGTAGATTTCATCTCTTAGCCCTTGGCATGTGACTGAGCTGTGGCCAATGGTATGTGGGTAGCAGTGGTGTGCACTGCTTCCAGGCATTCCTATAAAATGACCCATGAGATTCTTCATGCTGTTCCTCTTTCTTTCTTAATATCCAGACACAAAGGCTCAATGAGGAGCCCGGAGGCCCTAGAAGACATTAAGGCCTCAAGATGAAAGAAATTTGTGACTCTGAATGACTGTGGGTATATAAACCCTAGCTGCCACACATTAGACTGTGACATGAGCAAGGTTTTTGGGGGCTGTTAAGCAGTGACACTGTTATCACTGTTACAATTTCAAATATCATTTGGGGGCATTTGTGAATAATTTACAGAAGGTACAAAGTATAATGCCATGTTGAAGAAAAAGGGGGTGTTACTAACTCCAGGAGAAACAGAAAGTTACAAGAGAAAAGAAAAATAATAATAATTATATCACTTTGCTAAGATGTGGATATAATCAGAATCACAGAAACACTGGCAAGAGAGTACCCATAAACTATGATAAAACATGTAGAGCAGGGGATGAGAAAAGACAGTCTGTGTATATGTGTGTACAGGACAACTAAATCCTCAACTATCATAGAATCAATATACAGTGGGTGAAACTGCTAAGTAAAGAAATAGCAGGATAAGCAACTCATTTATAAATATGTAAATAAGTACGGTAAAAAAACATTAACCATGTCTTATGTTTTCCAGTGGAGATTAGGGCTTAGGCGGAGAGCTGTACTATTTATTAGAACTTTAACACCATTAAAAAAAACAACAACAACTATGTCTTTGTTCAATAGAGAAGACATTACAATTGTTTAATGTACTTGCATATTTTTTTTCATAATAACCTATAAGCAGTGAAAATGTGAATTTGGGATGTAGGCGAAAGATGGATTTGGGAGGTTTGCAAAGTCGTTTATTCACTCAGCAAGTATGCATTAGGTAACACGTGCCTGAAGCTGTGCTCAGCATGGGTTAACGCGGAGAACAGGAAGAAAGGCTGAAGGGCCTCAAAGAGAAAATGAGCATTTTAAAGCTTCAGCCAACAAATACATTTGTTTTCTTTTCTCTTGCCCTTTCTGACATGAACCACAGACTTGACTGCTTTTCATCCTTCAAAATACTCCTAAAAATTGCCATCTCGTCTCTCTGATTGAAACCCACACTGATGAGTTCAGCGTTTTCCTACCTCGCTCTTCTCCTGGGGTTGCAGGGAAGGCTTGTCGGGTAGTCATGCACGGGTTTGCTTCCACGGTCTGCTGATGCTCAGTTTATCTGAAGTCTACGCAATCATAAATAAAATCAACCCCTCCCCAGTTTGAGGAAACTCCACAGCATGACTAAAAGTCACAAGACTGGGCTTCCTGGTCATGCTGCTTGTAGCAATTAGTTTTAAAGATGTTACTTCAAGAAATACCTAGGCTTAAGTGAATTTATATTAGCAAATTACTTTCAATGGGTAAAACATCACGACCTATTCTAGACATCAAAGTGGACTTGTTCACATAATTATATGTAGAGCATCTACTCTCTGATAAGTTCTTAACTTCCCACTTCTAACTTCACTTTGTCTCAGTTTCTTAGAATGTGAAATGAATGCACACTGTGACCTTGAATGGAAATCATTGTGATTTAGTCTAATTCTTTTTTTCTATGTTAAAGAAACATTTTTTGTGAAAGGACCAAATTATTTCATGGGTAATGTTAGTACATAACCTTTATGCAAGCCCTGACTTGCAAAGAGGCCACAGTGGAAGGTAAGTCTTTAGGTCTATGATAGGGTTAGACTCCTTTATAAATAATTACAAAAATGATATAAGCATAATTATGGATATAATTACAATTACAAACTTGTTTAATCAATTTATCGAGTTGATTAAGGAGAAATACATTAATTAAAACTGAACAGAGAAGAAAGAATGTAATGAAATACATATGCATAAATGTAGTCATATCAACATATATAACTGTATATGTGAACACAGTATAGCCTCATCCAAGTACGTGAAAAGTATATGCATATATTTGCTTAGTGTTAGCTTTATAGTGAGCTTCCTTTTCCCAAAATCTGTTATGTAAAACTATTATGTTAGTGAGGTTGGGGCGACTTCTTGTATATTCAGGTCATCATTTTTAAATTGCAAGCTCTATAAGGTATATATGCATATGCATTTGCACACATGATAATCTCTTTACATTTCTGACTATAGATTGGAAAGAAAAAAGTGATTTAGTTTGGCCTACAACATTTCTAAGCTTATTCAGATGAGTACAGAGCATATATGGTATCTTAATTAGTAAACAATGAACAACATTTAAATATTTATAATGGCATAGTATTTAACCAATTTTGGTCTTACAAGATGTCCTACTTTTATTATGCTGGATACTGCTTGGACCTGATCATTTTTTAAATTAATGCTAAGCATGTAATTAGTGCAAAGTTAACTCCTATTTTTAAAGATACAAATAGACTGGAACCAAGAATAAGATAGAAAAGACCAAGACCAAGTCCTGTTTTCCTGTGTTCAGAGACAGGTGACATCCCCATTTGGAGATGCAGTACTAAGGAAAATTTTAAGGTTTCATTTCTTTTCTGAGTTCTTCCCCGCACCACACCCCACTAGCTCAGATGTAAGGGGTTTTCACAATGTGTTCATAATGTGTATCAATCTAGGTGATACTTAAAGCCCACAAAGTTATCATTACTGATATACATTCATCATTAATATAATAATAGTAATGTAATAAAGGGTTTACTTCCATAGCTGGCAGACTAATGATACACATATTGGTCAAGTTAAGAAATTAGCTGGCTTTGTCAAAGGCTGGGGTCTCATAGGGGTGGTGAAATGATTGTGATCATGCCTGTAAAGCTCTGAATTCCTCAGGAGGTGATGTTCTTCCGGCCAGAAGGCAAGGATGGCTACCAAGCCTGCTCACCTCTCTGCCTATTGCCTACTCCTACAAGGAAAGTTTAACCCTCAGAAAAAGACTCTGCTTCCAAGTCAATGTCCAGAAAAACATTCAGAGACTTTTTCTTTCGGAGATGCTGCGCATAACGGGTGCTTTCTCAGAGTAATAAAAGTTAGATTAAAACTAAAATGTCAGTTAATTTAACTAAACCACAAGACGAGCTTAATATCTTCTAGTAAATGCACTTTACTTAAACCTACTCAGGTTTCCTTTTAAGGGATTTAGAATATTTCTTTCTAAGGTTGAGTAGGTTGCTATTTATGTCATTCTTTAAATTTTGAATGTTATTTTGGCTAGTTTAAACATGGCGTTAATGACTCATGTTTCTTGTCCACTTAACCATCTCAGCTTGAGAGTAACTAACAACAAAACATCCTGAAAACTAATCTAACTATGCTATTTATATTTAAAAGGTGTTATAAAATTACATGTACATAGTCCTCAGACATGTGCTTGTATTTCATGTATGTTATTTTATTTGATAGGTTTGAAAATTTCTAAGTCTTTGGTTCGTATATCAAGGCATTAAATTTGAATAATTGTTATTCCTTTTTGTTCCTGTCAACATTCATTCCCCTTCAGTTCATACGTGGGCTATGAGCCACGCGTATCCAAAATGGTGTGCATAGACATGACTGTGTGAGAGTCACTCGTTTTTTTACTGTAAGAATTTCAATCTGCAGATCCTTTACTAGTATTAGCAGTGATATTGATCAATCATTTAAGAGCCACAGATTTGTAAAACAAATAGTATTGCTAATGCTTTTAATTCCATAGAAAATCTATTACCTGAAAAGAGGACGAATCACTGTTATTTTGACTCTTCTTCCCTCCAGGGTAATTTGGCAGGGACCACAGACATTTTTGATGGACACAACTGAGTGGTAGAGGGTGTGCTATTATCAGCTAGTAAATAAAAGTCAAGGATGCTGATAATCCTTCTGAAATCACTGGACAGTCTCCCAATTCCCAAAAAGACTTATCTGGCTCAAAACATCAATAGTTCAACGGTTTAGAAATTCTGCTCAAAGTCAATGGGTCCAGATGGGCCACAGTAATTGTGGGGCTGTTTGTGAAATGTGAACATCATGGGGACAGTGGTCAGCTGTGATACAACAGTCTGCAGCCAGTGATGACAGATTTTCTAATTTTTGAAGAGAGGAAAGGAGTTTGGGTTTATAATTGGTGATTTATATTGTTACAGACCAGTTTTACGATGGTTTGTATAAATGTTGTAAATCAACTGTAAAATGTTAAACACCAATCCAAATTAAAATACAGAAACAAAACAAATATAAAAATAAAGGTACTGCCCTGGCCGGTTGGCTCAGCGGTAGAGCGTCGGCCTAGCGTGCGGAGGACCCGGGTTCGATTCCCGGCCAGGGCACACAGGAGAAGCACCCATTTGCTTCTCCACCCCTCCGCCGCGCTTTCCTCTCTGTCTCTCTCTTCCCCTCCAGCAGCCAAGGCTCCATTGGAGCAGAGATGGCCCGGGCGCTGGGCATGGCTCTGTGGCCTCTGCCTCAGGCGCTAGAGTGGCTCTGGTCGCAATATGGCGACGCCCAGGATGGGCAGAGCATCGCCCCCTGGGGGGCAGAGCACCACCCCTGGTGGGCATGCCGGGTGGATCCCGGTCGGGCGCATGCGGGAGTCTGTCTGACTGTCTCTCCCTGTTTCCAGCTTCAGAAAAATGAAAAAAATAAAAAAATAAAAAAAAAAAAAAAAAAAAATAAAGGTACTTCGTGAGCAAAATAAATAAATAAATTAGTAGTCTGGAACTGGCCTGTGGATTGCTGGTTTGTCATTGCAGATTTAGTACTTTATTTATTTATCATACATGAACTGGCTATATAATAACTCCAAAAGTCTGACCATTTAGGAGGACAGACAACAATTTAAAAGTGGTCATTAATCTGAGAAATAACCAGAGAAAATGTTCTGCCCCTAAAAAATGTTAATATAAACAAGAACTGAATTTAACCAATATCAGACATTTGATACAACTATGGATGAAGCTGAAGAGGTAAGCAGTGTACAATCTTAATATCTGTAATCTAAATAAATGCTATTTAAGATAGATAATGCAAAAAATCTGCAGTAAAACGTCAAAGGCAAAAAAAACCAAACAAACCACAAACTGCAAATCTTAAAAGGAGAATTGCAAACAGTTGCAAAAGATGCTCAGTTGCAGTTATAATCAAATGTATGCAAATTAAGATGAGATGTTTTTCATCAATGAGATTAAAAGCGAAGTAGTTGCCCACTGTTGCTAAGCAATGGAGAGAGAAAGGGAAAGGTACATTAGTGTGCTCTTGGCAAATAGGAACTTTGAAATTGACAATTTGTATCAAGTTGAAAATGTACTCATTCTTTCATGCACAAGTCCATGTCTAGGAAATGGTTTTAAGGAGATAATTGAAAAGGTAGATCCAGATATACATACAGTTCTGTCCAGTCTAATATAGTTTACAATAGCAAATAATTGCATGAATCAAGCCATTCATAAAGGTTTGATTAAATAAATTATATTAATAACCACACAGTGGAGACTTGTACTGCAGCCAAAGAGAATGAACTGTTCGTACGCATGGAGGAAAGATGGCTAAGGTCCTTTGAAACCCTTCCCCTCTATGATTCTATGAGCGAATCCAGGAATAGGCTTTAGTTCTGGATTCCTTGGGGTCTTCTCTTAGCATCTCTCAACCTTTTAGGAGGACTGCCCATATGTTTAGTTTGCTCTGAAGTGGACCGATATCTCCTGGGTTTCTGATATTTTCAGGAACCAGGAAATAAATTGCTAAACAATAGAGAAGGAAAATGAGCCCTCAGTATGAAACATTAATGGGAAATATCGGCAGAAAGAAGAGAGAAATGGGCTGAGAAGTGTGTTTTTAAGTTGCAAACACACCGATGGGTTTAATATTATAGCCACCGAGGGAATTTTGAACAAAATACTCAGCTTCATCCGAATCAATGAAATTAGAATCTTTCAGAGTATGGTTGACACTGATATCTAAACAAGAATAAAAATAGTAAAACTCCCAGGTACTACTGTTGCATGGCCAGCACTGAGAATCACAAGACAAGATGATAATGAGCATATAAATAGAGAAAACGGAAATTAATTCAGGAATATCCTCATGCAACTGGAGATTTAAAAAAAAATACCTACGAACCTAAAAATGTTACCTTTTCTGGATTTATAAAGAAAGCACACACCATTGTTTTAATGAGTCAGTGCTCCAGGCAAGGTTGAGAACCACTAGAGCAGTGGTCCCCAACCCCTGAGCCGCGGACCGGTACCGGTCTGTGGGCCATTTGGTACCAGTCTGCAGAGAAAGAATAAATAACTTACATTATTTCTGTTTTTTTTTTTATATTTAAGTCTGAACGATGTTTTATTTTTTAAAAATGACCAGATTCCCTCTGTTACATCCATCTAAGACTCACTCTTGATGCTTGTCTCGGTCACGTGATACATTTATCTGTCCCACCCTAAGGCTGGTCCATGAAAATATTTTCTGACATTAAACTGGTCCGTGGCCCAAAAAAGGTTGGGGATCACTGCACTAGAGCATAATGCACTGTGTAATATTTTAATACTTGATCCTTATTGGGTTCTAAATTAGGTGATGGGAAAATCAAGACAGACAGCTGTTTAATCTATCTCCATAAATGAGAAAGGTGCTAACTTGCACTTAACTATTCTGAATAAAGAAAAACTGGATTAATGCTTTTGCATTTTAAAAAAGCTCTAGTCTTAAATTCCAGTAAAAGATTTCATTCAAGCAGTATTGAACAAAAAAATACCCGAATCTACGTGGTAGTTCTCACCTGGAAGTCATTATTCTGCGATTCATGAAAAGACCAACTTTAATTGTGTTGATATACCAGTCATGCACATCAATATTTTTGGTATATCTATTCCTGGGTTCCTCCCATTTATGCCTAAACCATTGCTTAGTAATTATTCTCTGGAAGTGACCAATTTAGCATAACGTGGTAGACTCCTTATAGATAACTCTCCCAGTACCCTTGTTTCTGGAAACTGTCCTCCTGACTTCCTTTTTTTCCTTATATTTTCACTTGGACAAATTTAAATAATGTGATCCTGCCTTTTTTCACAGCTGACTGCTTCGTGGACAAGCATACAACCCAGGCCGGTCCGATGGGCTACTTCCCGTGGGTGTTTATAGTTCAGAGTCTGAGCAGAGTCTGGATGGTCTCTGGAGGAGTGGAGGTGTACGGTATTACTGGCATCCATTTTCTACCATGGAGGCTGAAGTGAAAGAATTTGGTTTTCAAAGAAAGGGAAGAATAAAGCCCATGTCTAGAGGGCAGCAGGAAGATGAGAGGGGGGTCGACTGGACATACTTGCTTCCCGCATTTCTGGGGTGCAGCTCCCTTAGTTTCCATTAGACACCCTCGAATCCGCACAATAAATTGTCTTTTTGCTTCTTACTGTGAGCTAGAGTTAGTTACACCTGATATAACAACTAGATCTGTAAACACAATAATCACTGTGTATACATATATACAAATCCATGTAAACTGATGAGTAAATATATAAATGTGTACAAATGTATACACACATTTCCACAGGCTAGATCTATGGTTAACATCTTAAAGCTGAAAGCAAAATATTTACTAATTCAGTCACCACATTCAAAATGTTTCTTAGAAATGGATATCAGAGACGTAAAAATCACAATACAGGAGGTGACGAAAAACATTCTTCCAATGCTGAGAGAATTGTGATAGTGAGACTCCCAATCCAAGACAGCTTGGTGTGTCCCCAAAAGCCATTGTAAATACTATCAGAAGGGTCTTGTCAGTGTTATCCTAAGAAATCCATAATGACCCTGTCATTGTGTTAATGGCACATTTAATTCTACTTTTCATGCAAGTTTCTGATACTTTATATTTATGTCATTGGTGGAACCAGGTAAGTACTGCCCGGTATATTTCCAGTTTGAAAAAAAATACGTTGGCCGAGCTACTATTCGCTGACTTGTAACTACGGTTTTCTGAAGTTGTACAAGCTTCAACATCACTCCTATTCAGAAAATGTACAAACAGTCTGTATTTCACAATCAAATGTGAAGAATCACTTCAGTTTTAATAACAATTTTGAAAATCACTATAAAGATTTATCTTGGAATTTATATGACAATGACAAAAATATATCAGACTAAAGTTTTACCTTAGTGTTGTTTTATACAAAAGAAATAGGAAGGGACAAGAGAAGGAGGAGAAGGCTCTTCGAGTATTTAAAACACTAAATTATTGTTGCAAAAAGCATCTTCTTACATCTCTTAGCATGGGGAATGAAGAAAGGCTATATCTTGTTGCTTTAAGAGTGTGTTTATTTAGGCCCTGACTGGTTGGTTCAGCGGTAGAGTGTTGGCCCAGCATGTGGAAGTCCCAGGTTTGATTCCCAGTTAGGGCACACAGGAGAAGCGACCATCTGCTTCTCCACCCTTCCCCCTCTCCCTTCTCTCTCTCTCTCTCTCTCTCTCTCTCTCTCTCTCTCTTTATCTCTCTTCTTTCTGTTTGTTCCCCTCCCACAGCCATGGCTCTAACAATTTGAGCAAGCTGACTCCAGGTGCTGAGGATGGCTCCATGGCCTCACCTCAGATACTAAAATAGCTTGGTTGCCAAGCAATGGAGCAGCAACCCAGATGGGCAGAGCATCGCCCCAGTAGGCGGCTACCTGGGATGGATCCCCATCAGGGTGCATGGGGGTGTCTGTCTCTGCCTCCCTGACTCTCACTTAAAAAAAGAAAGTGCGTTCATTTAGACCAAATTTGTCTTTGCATTGTCAGTGAGGGAAATAAATGAAACAATGTTAATACACTATTGGTGTATATATATATATATATATATATATATATATGCATATACTAGTGCTGAAAATCTCAATTTATGTTCCTAGCAGTGAGATTTTGTAATGTCTAAATTCTTTCTAATGAACTGCCAGAAGATTTAAAGACAACAGTGAGACGGCGACCCTCTGCAAGCTCAGGAGGGGACCCTCAGAAAACACCAGTCTGATGATGGCTTCATCTGGACTTCTAGCCTCCAGCACGGTTATAAAATACAGTTCTGTTGCCTAAGCTACCCAGTCTGTAGTTGTTGCTAGGTCAGCCCTAGCACACTAATACAGCAGGGACTCAATCGTGACCTTATTTTAATTAAATGTATCGGGGTGACTTTGGTTAATAAGATTATAGAAGTTCAAGTGTGCAGTAACAGTGACACTGAGGCTGCCTGTTGTAAGAGCCACCTTTTGAGGGTCACTTATCCAGTTGTTCCAGCGGATAGGAAGGCTGCTCAGTTCCGGACCCTGTGCTTTTCTGTATAGATCCCTCCCTGGCTGGGCTGAACTTGATTTTGACTGTATCCTCATAGCCCGAGGCCTTAATTTTGAAATTCTGTCTGTGCAGCGACCCACTGAGCAGTCCTGGTGGATGTGACCAGCCCTTAAGCCCCTGGACCTGGAATTCTCAGTGGGAGAATAGAGACTGTATTCTTCCACGGTGTTACTCAGAATGTTTGCAAAGCCTATATTTTGATCTCAGCATGGCATTATCTGGAGTACAACATAGTGTGAAGGACTTCCCTCATGAACACCATCCCTAGCTGACTTTTCTCTGGCTCCATGGGGAGGGCCATTGCTATAAAATCTTAGAGGAAGAAGGAATTGCTACCCAAAATAACACAGAATAACTTCAAGGGAACCAGGTAATTCTTAAAGGGCCAAAAGGATTTATGCATATAGGAAGTAATGAGAAAGAGAGTCCAGGTTAATGGATGCCAAGGTGAACAAAGCAGAGAGACAAGAAAGCACAGGTGTATGTAGGGGCATCCACAGATTATCCACACTGGGAGAACAGAGAGGAGAGAAATCAGGGTACAAAGCTGAGTTCAACCAGAATGAGATAGACCTGTGTAAAATATAATAATCATTTATGGCTAATAACTTCCATTGGTTGAGCATTTACCAAATGCTATACTATAAACTCTAAGGGGTACAGAGTCTGTTATCCTTAGAAACACTCACGTTGCCTGGTACAAAGCAAGTGTTCAATAAAAATGGGTTGAGTGAAGGAATAATAAGTCTTATGTTAATGTCTGAGCTGCAGAAAATGGGAAACAGCGGCAAATTTCTAGCAGGGAAAATTGGGGTCAGGCAAATAGTCGTTTTGGAGGAAATACGGCTTTTAGGCTGTTTAGCTGGAAGTGAGGGCAGGATGCCCAAAGGCAGAGTCTGGAAGCACCTTAGAGGAAGGAGTGGCAGTTAGGGCATTTGTGAGGCAGTTAGAGAAATAACAGGTGACTTAGGGGCCAAAGGAAAACTACAGGGCCTTTCAACATTAGGCTGAAGATTTCTGAGAGGAAACCCACACATAAATGTATTATTCCAAAAAGTTGTAAATTGTTATAGTAAATAAGCAAGAAAGGGACTCCTTCCCTGTACATTGACTCCTGTAGGAAGTTGGTGTGGTTTTTTATTTGTTTTGGGGTTTTTTTGTGTGTGTGTGACAGAGACAGAGAGAGGAACAGATAGGGACAGACAGGAAGGGAGAGGTGAGAAGCATCAATTCTTCGTTGCAGCACCTTAGTTGTTCATTGAATGCTTTCTTGTATGTGCCCTGATGAGGGGGGGGGGGGCTACAGCAGAGTAAATGACCCCTTGCTCAAGCCAGCGACCTTGGGCTCAAGCCAGTGAGCTGTGCTCAAACCAGATGAGCCCATTCTCAAGCTTGGGGTTTCAAACCTGGGTCCTCCGCGTCCCAGTCTGATGCTCTATCCACTGCCCCACTGCCTGGTCAGAAGGAAGTTGGCTTTTTAAAAGTTTTCTTTGTCTGACACATTCTTGTTATTTTGCATCTTTACCAGAGTCAATAAGTTCAAATGCAAGCTAGACTTAGAGCAAAAGGAAAGAAAGAAGGAAAGAAAGGGAGAGGAAGAGGGAGGGAGAGAGAAAGAGAGAGAGAGAGAGAGAGAGAGAGGAAATAAGTCCTTAAAAACCAAATAGTTAATTCTTCATTAAATTTGTGAGCAGCCTTGTTTTTTATTATTATGAAAAAAATAGGAAATATAGTTTGCAATTTAAATTTATCTTTAAAGAGGTAAAAGAGGGAAATTAAGACAAATGGCAAACAAATTAAAGTTAATATCTAACGTCAGTGGTCCCCAACCTTTTTTGGGCCATGGATCGGTTTAATGTCAGAAAATATTTTCACCAACCGGCCTTTAGGGTGGGACGGATAAATGTATCACGTGATCAAGACAAGTGTCAAGAGTGAGTCTTAAACGGATGTAACAGAGGGAATCTGGTCATTTTTTAAAAATAAAACATCGTTCAGACTTAAATATAAATAAAACAGAAATAATGTAAGTTATTTATTTTTTCTGTGCGGACTGGTACCAAATGGCCCATGGACCGGAACTGGTCTGAGGCCCGGGGTTTAGGGACCACTGTCTAACGTAAAATTCAACCCGAAGAACTTCAGCCAAGAACACACAATATACATTTTGAGTACACAAACTACAGCCGCGCTCTTTTCTCCAGTTATTAAAATAAAAGGCAAGTTATCTCCAGGTTGCTTTCTAAATCTCTCCCAAATCCTTCCCATTTTTATTTGAGGACTTCCCACTGAATTCAAGGGCAGGTAGAACACAGATTATGCAGGCATGCTGGGCTGCAGACACACGGCCCCCATTTCTGACGCAGTAAAAATCAGTGTTCATGTCAATGCATTTCTGGATACATTTTCTTGTTCGCCACCTGCCTCCAACCCCATCCCCAACGGACCTGTGAGCACGGCCAGTTCTCTCGTCTCCTGTTCCCCATTTACCATTTATTATTCTTGACTCCTTTTACTTTAACAGACCAAAGTTCCAATTCTTCAATGCTGTAGAACTTCATTGAATTTATACAAGTTAAAAGTTTGAGAGTTTCTCTCACTTCTCCCAAACTGTCTATGAATACAGGGTGCTTCTAAGCACTCTATATACGATTGGTGTTACTGTGATCAGAGCCATTCATTCACCAAACAGTCCTTGTGTGAGTGACTGGAAGCTGGGGTCATCGAGGCACTGTGGCCATGAAGATGAGACTGCAGTGATTTTCACAGCCAGGAGACAGGCACAGGGACCTCCCGCTGCCGAACAGGGACCAGAGACACCTGCCCAGGGCAACATGGCCACACCCCCTAGCACTGATCGTCCAGGAGGCGTTGTCTTGTTTCACTGCTGGCACTGCAAACCCTTAGAAGGGGTGCTGACACCTCTCCTCCGGCTGCCCCTGCTAGAACTCACTCCACCACAGGGGGTGGGGTTTGAGGGAGTCAGGGGATAGAGACCGGCCACTTGAGCTTACTGACCCCTGTTGCCTACAGGCAGGCCTTGCACTAGTCACACAGGGCTCAGGCTGCTCCTGCTCGCTCTCCCTGTGATGGTATGAATGACAGAGGCCTCAGAGCAGGCTAGTTCCCCTGGCTTTGGGGTGAGATACAAAGGTGCAGGGAAGCGTGGGCGGGCTGTGTCCGCAGCCGGGCCTGGCCTGTCTGAGCAGGAAACCGTTCTGAGGAGGGAGGTACTCTAACACCTTTCCTTCTTCGTAGCTGTGATGATAGGCAACTTTCTCTCCTCATTGAAAAACTGAAGGGCTGGTTTCTGTTTTCTAAGAAAACTGAAGTCAAACAAGTTCAATTTCCAAAGAAATAGGATATACACCAAGGGATCTGCAAATTGTACAACGTTCTGCTCTTTGTGTCCCATGTGGCCTATTTTCTGATAAGCAGCACATAAATCTTGGAGTAACTTGCTTAAAAGCTATGATCACAGTCTGTTAACTCCGGTATCTTCTCCACGAGAAATCACTGTGGAAACGTCCAAGGGTCTCAGCCTCTCCCCACTGCTCCCTCAGCATCACTGCGCTCCGCAGTGCCCAACCCCCTGCAGGACGCTCAGCGGGAATCTGGCGGTGGGTGTCGGCATCGAGGCTCAGCGTGTTCCCACGGGTGCTGGTGGTGGAGGGAAGGATGAGGAAGTGGAGAAATGGGTTAGGTCACAAAGAGGAGGAGTAATGTGGACATTCAGGAAGAAGAGACAGCTGGAGCAAAAGCTATGAGTGGGGCAGTGTGGCTGGCCTGGGGACATCATCTGGGGCAGTGTGGCTGGCCTGGGGGACATCATCTGGGGCAGTGTGGCTGGCCTGGGGGACATCATCTGGGGCAGTGTGGCTGGCCTGGGGGACCTCATATGGGGCAGTGTGGCTGGCCTGGGGACATCATCTGGGGCCGTGTGGCTGGCCTGGGGGACATCATCTGGGGCAGTGTGGCTGGCCTGGGGGACATCACCAGGAGTTCTGCCTGGGGGGTTGGTGGAAGATGAAGAAACAGACAAGGGCGAGACTGCAAGATACACCATGCGTCCTATTCAGTTTCCTGGCACAATTCTTCTGGGGTCAGGCTGTGCGGTCCCACGCGTTAGCAGTGTCCCGGAGGCTGGGCTGCATGGCTTGGCAGCCGAGAAAGTGGCAGGGTTTCTGGATGCTGAGGGGACCATGTGACTGCCAGGGGCAGCAGGTTTTTGGAGACAAGGCCCTAGACGCTTTTTCCTTGGCAAAATGATGCCAGGAGGACAAAAATCAGGCCAAGAAATGCAGCTTGTTCTTTGGAAGAGTAATGTATGGGATGTTGTAGATTTGGCATCGATTCCAGACTCACGGAAAAGGTCTCAAGGGCAACGGCTGTGTTTCATCATTCAGCTAATGGGCGCTTGAGGACATGCCAGACCTTGTTTCTGGGCTTTCCATGATTTCAGAGCGACTTTGTGCTGACACTGTGGTTGTCGCCTCCTCCAGGCAGAGTCAAGCAACAGGAGGATGGCAAACACACTCTCAAGCTGAGCCCAGGGTGGAAACTGAATGGCCGGCTCCAAGGCCAGGCCCTTGGAAGAATCAGGAGGACTGAGCCCAGGCTCCTCCCAGGACACCAGGGCGGGGACTGACTGCCCCGAAGCACACAGGGCCCCGTTGTATATATTCATTCACCTGCTGTGCAGATACTTCTGGGGACTGACTGCCCCGAAGCGCATAGGGCCCCGTTGTATGTATTCATTCACCCGCTGCGCAGATACTTCTGTGCACAGTGTTTCTTGGGCACAGTTCTAGATGCTGAACAAAATACAGTGTGTCCGTAAAGTCATGGTGCACTTTTGACGGTCACAGGAAAGCAACAAAAGACGATAGAAATGTGAAATCTGCACCAAATAAAAGGAAAACTCTCTCAGTTTCATACCTATTCAGTGCAGTTCGATGTGGGCTCATGCACAGATTTTTTAGGGCTCCTTAGGTAGCTATCCCGTATAGCCTCTACAGACTCATCACTGACTGATGGCCTACCAGAACGGGGTTTCTCCACCAAACTGCTGGTTTCCTTCAACTGCTTATCTCACTGAGTAATTTTATTCCTATGTGGTGGCGCTTCGTTATAAATGCGCCAATATTCACGTTGCACTTTGGTCACGGATTCGAATTTAGCGAAACACAGAACACACTGAACTTTCCTCTGTACTGTCCACATCTCGACTGGCATGGCGGTGGGCTGCTCCACTGTATACACGGTATTATGTCATCATCTGTGTATGCGCACATGCTGCCACATCATCCTACAGAAACTGGGAGGGTTTTCCTTTTATTTGGTGTAGATTTTACATTTCTATCGTCTTTTGTTGCTTTCCTGTGACCAGTCAAAAGTGCACCGTGACTTGACGGACACACTGTACAAGGAAGCTCTGACGAGTGTGGGGAAACTAACAATCCACAAATAGAAAACAGCCTGCCACCCCTCTGGAGTCGAGCAGGTAGTCAATAATCAGCATTATTCCCGAGGGTGAGACCATTACAGTAGTCAAATTCTCTTAGAACTTAGAAGTCTGTCAGACTTCCTGTGTTCAAGTTTGGTTCCGCTCTTTGAAGTCCACATGGCCTTAGTCGGTTACTTTGTCTCTCCGGGTCTGTTCTCTTGTCTGTAAATAGAGTAATAATAGTACCTTTCTTGTTAAGCCGTTGAAAGGATTAAAGAGATAATACATGCAAAGTGCTTAGCTCTGCGCCTGTCACATAAAATAGATGCTCAATGTAAGTTATCTATTAATACGGTAGCCTCTTCGAGGAAGGTTTCCCAGCATGAATCCAGCTTTCCAGGATTATAACTGTTTTTGAATAGTAATATTTTTTCTTGTAGCACCCACTTTTATGAGGGGTGAGTGGGAGAGTGGAGTTCAGAACAAATTGGCAAAGACATCATGTGTGTGCTCTACGTGTTAATTAACTTACACTTTAAGACACCTCTGGTTACTATTTAAAGGCAATAATACATTAGAAAAATAGAAGGTATTTATCTTCCTTTTCAAAAATTAAATGCATTGACACACCTAGCCTTGGGAAGTAGCACAGGTCCTGCTTTCTGAGTCTGCATCTTCTTCTAGAGTGTGCATTGTCATGTTAGGAAATCTTCCTTATTAGTATGTATCCACAACATCTCAGACAGTGCCTGGGAGAGTTATGTGCTTGAAAGATAAGGTTAAATTGACATAAAGAGCCTGATGGAAAGGAATACACAAACAATAGCCACAGTGACAAAACACAGGCCATCATACTGGGCCACAGTTGTACAGAATGGAGCTGAGATTCACCACCATGGCAACAGCCCCTCCCATTTTTTCTGTACACCTTCCATCTGCCGTTTCCTTTCAGAAAACTCAGACCACAGTCACCTTCACCATGGATACAGTCACCTCCTTGCCCCTTCAGCCACTTCCCCATTGAAATGGGCCACGGATACAGAGTTTCCATCTAGAACATTCATTCCGGAACCCCCTTGAAGAGGTTGGACATTGCTACATTGAATCATGGCCTTAGGAACAGGAAAATATTGATCCCTCTGTTTACTTGAATAATAAAAATATTCATCTTCTGTTGCATTTCAGAAAATGAAATTCCAAAGCCAGTGTTTGCTCAATTCAATTAAATTTACAACAATATATGAGATGATCTCAGCCAAGTGAACCAAAAATAACTGAAGGTAAAGAAAATACAGGCATGACAATTAGTCTAAATCTTTTTTAAAAATTCTGAAAATACATTAGATTTGAAATTGTGTGCAAATAATCAAGTACAAAATGCAGGCAAGAACATGAGATTAAATTATCAAGGAAAAAATTATTCTTCCAGATAGCAAAGGAGAAGTTGTAGGAAGAAATAAGGAAACAAATGAAAGCAGTGAGAACAAATGTAATCAAGGGTATAGAGTGGGACACCATCTAGCCTGGTGATGGTACATGGTCTATCCTTGATAAAAACCGGTTCAATAAGTGAATGAATAAGAGGAATGGCTTATGATATTAAATATGCAACAAATTAAGTATAACATACAGCAATAATTCATAAAGGAGACTGGGTTTAGAATAAAGATATTTTTGTTGTTGTTGTATTTTTCTGAAGTAAGAAGCAGGGAGGCAGAGAGACAGACTCCCGTAGCATCCAACTGGGATCCACCCTGCATGCCCACCAAAGGATGATGCTCTGCCCATCTGGGGCATTGCTCTGTTGCAACCTGAGCCATTCTAGTGCCTGAGGTGGAGGCCATGTAGCCATCCTTAGTGCCCGGGCCAACTTTGCTCCAATGGAGCTTTGGCTGTGGGAGAGGAAGAGAAAGATAGAGAGAAAGGAGAGGGGGAAAGGTGGAGAAGCAGATGGGTCCTTCTCCTGTGTGCCTTGGCAGGGAATTGAACCCAGGACTTCCAAATGTCAGGCTGATGCTCTACCACTGAGCTAGCCAGCCAGGGCTAGAATAAAGATTTTAACTGTCCTAAGCCAATAGAATTATTTCAATGCAGAACATCTCTTATTCTCCTACACTGGATGTCTTTTGGAAGTTTGGATGCATAAAACTATTAAAATGAAAGTTCTCAGATTTTTTTTAAAATTTAAATTGCTGCACAGACATGCAGGACAATCAATACACATAAACCCAGAGGCCAATGCAGAATTCGGATGAGCCACCAAAACATTCTCTTTTCTCCAGAAGACGAAGGAGAACTCTAATTCCCAGGTTTCATTTGCACATGGTGCTATTCACAGATGAATAAAGCATGCCACTTTGTTAGTCACCCTCTGGGTCCATAGCACGTAAGCACAGAGAGGAAATGGTCCAAGAACGATTGGCATCCAACCCATGATACATTATGCTACTAAATATCTGGCATGGCAATTGGCTAAACCTCATCAGCCAGTTGCCAAATGTCATTTAACAAAGCGGTCCCCATCCAGGACTTCTATGTGACTATACTGATAATATTATCACTGGAGGTGATGAGACACATTCCCTAAAGATACTCATCATTAGAAATAAACATGGCAGTTCATCAAAAAAGCAAAAGCAACATAAAGAAATTGAAGAGGAGCTTTTAAATAAACCACTGTGTTTGTGTGGGCTAGCATGTGTGTTCATGAATGTGTGCAAATATGTGAGTCTTGATTCCATCAAGTGATACTTTTTTCCTCTTAATTGAATAAACTAGTGACTAGACTTCCCCAACACCATAAATAAAACAAATATTTATTCTTGCAAGCAGTCTTCAGATCATGGTATCCAAGGCTGCTTGGGTTTTAGCTCTTCCCTCTAAGTATTTTGGGAAAACTGAGCACAGATTTCTCCTCAGCCTTGTCAAAGCATGGAATCAAATGTGATGTTTTAAAGAGAGAGTGGAAGAAATCCTTTAATGAACTTTTATCTTTTTCTTTGCATGGTCTTTTTATTCCATTTCCTGACATGTGTGAGTGCGCACACGCACATGCTCACATACAAATGCTTCTCAACAATCAGCTCCACCCCCTATGATCCTCCCTTTATACTTCTAACCAGATCTCTCACTTCAACTTCAATTTCATACCAATTATTAGGCACTTGAAAATGAAGTGTGTCCAATATTGAGCTCACTGACTCTCTACCTTTGGAAACGTTTGCCTTACCCTGACCTCTCTTTATGAATGGCATACGCATGAATCTAGTCACAATCCTGCCAACATCCTGAGTCATTAGATGCTCTTAGTCCTTCAACTTCTAAATTGGTTTCATTAAGATCTCATGTTGACTGTACCTGCAAAATAACTCTTTTTTTCCCATCCCTTCTTCACCAACCTGACTGTCACTGCTTCAGCCTGGCTGGACTGAGCCTGTTCTGGATGGTGCCAGTGACCACACAAGGGTGTTCCTCATCCAATCTCACATGCCATGTCATCTGATCCTGCTCTGATCCTTCAGAACACACATCTGACCGTGTCTAGTCACTGCTGAAAATCTTTCAGTTTAACAAGAAAGGGACAGAACCTAAATGATAAAAACGATAGTGTCTTTGTTTTAAAAATTAATATATAAATTTAATGCAATTAGAACAACAATACAATTATTTGAATTGAATTCAATGATGCTAATGTTTATATGAAATAATAAGTGCTGGAGAAAATTTTGAAAAAGAGGATTTGGGAATGAATACACCTTGCCAGGCAACTGAAAGTACTATAAAGTTGCTATTACAAAACACAGTTGGCACAGGAATGAAGAAATAAACAAATGAGACAGAATTGAAAATCTAAAAATAGATCCCAGGATATAGAAGACTGTAGGATATGATAAGATTTTATATTCAACGCAGTGGGGGGAAAGGTAGTTTATTTAATAAATAATGTTGGCCCAATGGACCAGTTAACTAGAAGGAAATTAAATTGGACCCCTTATGTACAATACATACTAAAATAAATAAATCCACACATCTCAGAGACTTCATTGTAATGAATACAATCACAAAATCTTGAAAGACTATTTCAGTAAATACACATGCAATGTAGGAGAAAAGTAGACCTTGTTAACCTTAACCAGAAACCTCAATGTTACAAATGAAAAAAATAGCATATAAGCATTAAATTTTTATATGAAAAAATATGCTACTAATAAAGTCATTATACAAACAATAGATTTTGGATAAATATTACTGTTGCAGAAAATAGACAAGGATCTCTCAGAAGTTTATAAGGAAAAGATAAAACAACAAAATTGGACAATAATTAGAAAGAGGTTATTTCCGAAAGATCAAATGCAACTGGTGAAGTAATATTAGACAAGATGTTCTAATGTAACAATAAAATGGCATTCGATACTCACTGGACTGTCTGAAACAAGAAAGAATTTTATCACCCAGGGCTGGTTGTGGAATAAAGACTATTCTCACATATTACTGGTAGAAATGTGTGTTGTTACAGCCTTCTAAGAACATAAACTGGCAATTTTTTTAAATTAAATCTTTATCCTAGATATAGTAACACCAGTTCATAAGAATATTTGTGTATACATATGTGTATACAGAAACCGGAAACAAAGGAAAACCATACCAACAGATAAAAAGGTGAAGTATTAAGGAAAATATGGAAAATATGGCATATTCACATTTTACAAAGTCTTAAACATAGAAATAGATTTGGGAAAATTTTCAAAGAGGCCTTAAGTGAGAAAAGCAAGATGCAAAAAAAATATATATAATATAAACAAATTCTTATAAAACAATGACAACCCCATCTACATATGTCTGTGGGCTTTTATGTATCTGTATATGATTATATAAAAATGGGGAAAACATGAAGTTTAGATTAGATTGTCAACACTGGTTACCTGAAGTGTGTAGTTTGGTAATGAGAATACAGAAGACAAGACACGAAGGTAAAATCAAGTGTGGAAAGCCTATATGTGTTCACACTCATATGTGAAATTATATTGAGTGTAGGAAAGAGAATTTACCAGTTATCAATGGCTCTTTATTGGCTTCAGGCAATACTTTGTGTGTTTTTTTTTATTTAAAATTTGTTTGCCATTGAAGAGCCTTCACTAAATGGTGATTGTTTATTATTCTATTTTTACAAATTCATTCATGCTTTATCCTTAGGGAACATTTTACCATTCTCATAATGTGCCCCATTTTTAATTTATTTTATTTTATTTTCTATCACAAGAAATTTCTGCTTTAATTAACTGGTGAATGTGTACTCATCCACCAAGCATGAGCTCCAGGCTCATCTCCTCAGGGAACCCGTCCAGCCCTTCTACACGCTCTGTCTCTGCTCTGCAATGGCCACTACCAGACAGGACTGTGGTTGGTCTTTGCCTGTCTTTCTACTCCAAGCTTATATTGATCTCTACACGCTCTGTCTCTGCTCTGCAATGGCCACTACCAGACAGGACTGTGATTGGTCTTTGCCTGTCTTTCTACTCCAAGCTTATATTGATCTCTACACGCTCTGTCTCTGCTCTGCAATGGCCACTACCAGACAGGACTGTGGTTGGTCTTTGCCTGTCTTTCTACTCCAAGCTTATATTGATCTCTACACGCTCTGTCTCTGCTCTGCAATGGCCACTACCAGACAGGACTGTGGCTGGTCTTTGCCTGTCTTTCTACTCCAAGCTTCTATTGGTCTCGGTTTCTTGGAAGAAAAGACCAGCTTTTTTTTCTTTTTTTTTATCACTACATTCCTGATGTATTTAATCTTCCTACTAGTTCCCCTTAAATTCCCTAAAAATTATTCTAGGTCACTTTTACAGAGCAAAACATCCCTTCACAATCTTACTGCTTTACTGGAGATAAGGCTGAGCTCGTTGTGTCTACACAATGAGTGAAGCTCAGTGATATAACAATAGCAACATTCCACGTGCAGAGGGTGGTGCTTGTGCTGATCCTGTGTGCTCTGGCGTGACCTACGGGAAACAGGTGAAAGAGCCAAGGTCTGCCTTCAGCTAGTTGAAGACCGACTAGATGGAATGAAATGAGTGTATATTAAATAAGATAAAAGTGGAAGATAAACAACATTCATTGACTTCATAGTTTTTAGGGTCATTACCTAAGATCCAAAAGTAGAGAGATTGCCTAATTGTGTTTGTGAACACCTTGACACAAACAGTTTCTGCCTAAATTATTTTTAGTTGTATATTGTTTTGAAGAAAGACTATTAATCCCATCACCATCTGATGGGTGGTTCACTCAAAAAATGCAAGGAGCTAAGTAACTGTCAGAATCATTATTTCACCAAAAAACTATACTTCGTCCTCTGACTATTATTTACTTAGAACAGCTGGGCGACTCCTAAAAGGTCAATACTACCCACCACGCATCGGTATGAGCCACTGGGTAAACCTTGGTGTGTGTGGAGTTCTCTCTCTTCAAGGTTATTTACCTGTCGGAAAAACCTGCTTGGGGAGTATTAGAGCAAACATTTCAGGGAGAAAATGGAGAAAGTAGTTTAGTGTTATATTTCCTTTAGGAAGTATGTTGAAAGTGCAGGATGAAAAAAAAAGAGAGAGAATAAAAAAAAGAGAGAGAGAGAGAGAGAGAGAAATGTTAGTTTCCAGGATGGAAAAACCTTTGTAATTGACTAAATTGTTTCCACCTTTCCTTGTTTGAGTCTAGAGTCAGAATTTGTATTCATTCACAAATTCAGTGACCTGGAGAGCCTTCAACAATTCCTCATCAGTTGTGGCACAATGAAAGGAAGAGCCAAAAATGAACCAAGAACAACCCTCTAAAGAAGCCATTAGGAAAGTCACAGGACAAAGCGTGAGTGATGATTTACTACCTCCACTCACATTAAAAATTCTACAGGCAATGGTGGCTTTTTCACTTCAGGCTGAGTAACTGAAATGACATTTCAAAACTAACAAACTCAGTTTATTATCTCTGGGGAACCAGCGCACAAAGTCCAGAGGGGACATGAAACAAGCCAGCGACCTACACATACCTCGTTATAGACTTCTGGTACTTCATGCCCTGCATCTGTGTCTTTAGGCAGTAGAAGTAAAAATCTACCTAAAATGTAAAGAACCTGCATCACAGAAACATAGACACATAAACCCAAAAGGGATTTCAGCACTTATTGAATCTACCCTCATTTTAGAAATAGAAAAAAGAAAAATAGGGCCTGAGCACATTTAGTTACCTGTTCTCATAAAAGGGCAGCTGAGGGCAAAGCCAGAATGGAACCCGGGTCTCCTAAATCCTAATCGGGGGCTTTTAGAATACATTTGCCTGCTTCTACTCAACCTGCTAAGCAACCTCTACAAATAAAATTTATAGGGTTTTCAGTGCCCTTTTACTCATCAACAGTGACCCTATTTATAATGTCCCATGTTTGTTTATTTGCTTTATATATGATTTTTATTTTTCATTTATTGTGTTGACATGGTTTCACGGGTCCCACCCAATATAAGACCCTCTACATGCCGCCTCTTGTGGTCCATGCCCCAGGCAAGTCTCTTTCCACTCCCATTTCCCCCTCTGCCTCCTCTCCCCCTACCTTTACCCCCTTTTCCTCTGGCTATTGCTACCCTATTATCTGTACATTTGTGTTATGGATATACGTTTTTGGCTAATCCCTTCACCTTCTGCTTCATATTTCTTATTATTTTTTGTTGCTTTTGATAATTCCTGGAGGGCTTACCATAAAGATGATAAAACGGTGAGATGGAATGGGGCGATGTGTTACTTCATGCAGATATTACCAACTTGGACCTGAACTCCAGGAATTCTAAGGTTCACTGAGGTCTACCACTGGCAATGCTGCAGAGGTGATCATTGGGCACTAACAATGTGCCACAACAAGAACACGTGCGTCTGGTACTGAAGTAAGTTTGGGAAACTACAGTGCCTCACAGAACTCAATGTTTAACAGCATATTCAAGTATCGGAGAAGTCCTGCTGTAAGTAAACTGGTTGGACATTATTTAACCCATTATTTGTCAATCATATTTGAATGGGAAAGCTCTTTCTAATGCCAATTTCTGACAGAACTAACCTCCCAGAGAACAAACATTAGTAAGTTGCCTTATCACAGTGATCATGGGGTGCAGGCCAGTATCTCATTTTTCAATACTTCATTTTATTGTAAATTATCCACAGAAGGTTACTTTAAGGCAACTGACCATAAGGTGGAGGTGGACACAGGGAAAGGTGAGGGAAGTGGAGATAGTAGGGAGTAGCAATGACTCCAGACTCCTGAGCTTCTAATTTTGTTGTGTACAAGCAAGATCAATACAAGTAAGCCAAGTCATGAGATTGTGAGCAATTCAGCATCCAAATCCCCATAAGGTACAGATGAAAGCATTAGGATTTTAGGTTTGAGCTCTACTGGGACAAAGGACATTTTGTTTTCCACCCTGAAGGCTATGTAGAAAGGATAGTGCTTTGCATGAAAGTGATCAACAGATGTTTGCTTAACCAATGAAGAACATTCAGGGTGGGGAGCAGTGTGAACAACATTTGGAAGTCAAATTGAGAGTAATACACGAGTCAGGCGGGTGAAGACGCAGGCTGTCGGGAGGGGCGTTGTATGAGGGGGAGAGAAAATTGAGATTGGAGGGGAGGGATACATGCAGAACTTAAAAAGCCTTTATTCTGATGACAATTCAAGAGTCTTCCTGAAGTTGTGGGTCTTTTCTTATTCATCCTTAGCACCTTATACATAGTCAAGGCATGAAATGGACACGGAAAGAATGTTTGCTAGTTCATTAAAAGAACAAAAGAATGAGCACAAATGGAAGACTTACAGTGGAGAAGCACTGGAGGATCTCTGTTGGGAAAATGAGACAACAGGGGCAGTCTTGGAAGTGGGCTGGGGTCGTGAAGTATCTTTGACAGGAGATATCAGTTAGAAGACAGAGGAAGTCGTTTAGGACAAACAACTGCTCTGGCATGGACAAATTTGAAATGCATTTTGAAAGAAGAGGCAATTGGTTCAAAAAGCAGCTAAAGAAAGAAAACAGAAAACCGGTCAGCCTGACCAGGCGGTGGCGCAGTGGATAGAGCATTGGACTGGGATGCGGAAGACCCAGGTTCGAGACCCCGAGATTGCCAGCTTGAGCGCAGGCTCATCTAGTTTGAGCAAAAGCTCACCAGCTTGAGCCCAAGGTCACTGACTCGAGCAAGGGGTTACTCAATCTGCTGAAGGCCTGTGGTCAAGGCACATATGAGAAAGCAATCAATGAACAACTAAGGTGTTGCAATGCGTAATGAAAAACTAATGATTGATGCTTCTCATCTCTCTATTCCTGTCTGTCTATCCTTCTCTCTGACTCTCTCTCTCTGTCTATGAAAAAAAACCCAAAAACTGTCAATAAAAAATAGCAACTGACCGCAAACCAAAGAATGGTAGTGTCATTAACAGCAAAGAAACATTCCAAAGTGGGATAGGATCGTAGAGAGAATAAGTGATGAGACATGATGGCACATATTCCACGGGAGATGTTTCCTCATCATACTGGTGACATAGGACAGCAAAGCTGGTCGCAAAGCATGTTCACCTGTCCGAGCTGATTTTCCAAATGAAATAAGGATAGGATTATTATCACCCCCCACTTACCAGATGAGAAAAGTGAGTAGCTAAAATATTAAAGCTTTGCTTGAAATACACACACTCAGCAGGAACATAGCCAACATTTTAATTCCTATCCTCTGATATTATATTCAATGTTCTTTTACAATATTCCATTTCAGGAGATACAGGATTGGAAGACGCTGTCTGATTGGAGATAGAGGAGTGAAATTTACTCGCATACACATGAGAGTGAGAGTAGTGAAGCAGCATTTATTTCAGGAGAACTGAGTTCAGTCTGATGAGTTTTAACTGGGTGCCCAGTATGTGTTAGGGTCTGTGATCCCAGCGAAGGAACGGGAAGTGGTAAGTACAGGGTCGAGAACGGACACCTAGGGATAGCTAAGAAGAAGAGAGAGAAACAAGCTAAGTTAAAAAAAATATCAACTTAACTACTGAGTACCTTCTACCCTACTACAAGCAAGACGAGGCATGGGTGACCAAAAAGGAATGTGCAAGTGAGAAAATACAGTGTTTCAGAGGCAGGGGTGTCCGAGAGAGATGGCTTGATTAAAGGTGAGAAATGGCACAAGTAGGGAATAAGAACTCAGAAAATTCTTCTCAATACATCTCCCCTTTGGGCAAACTGAGAACGAAAAACAGGCTCAATTAATACCTCTTATTCACTCTATCTCTCCAGTTTCTGCTGGGATCAGACTCTTGCTCAAGTCCTGGATTGAGTATGGGGCTTTAGTACCTAAAATAGTTGGGGTCAAGGGAGAAGAAAGAAAGGATGCCTAGGAGTTTAAGGAGGAAAGCGTAAATCATAAAGTTTTTCTACTGTATTTGAATGATGGAGACTCCTTTCCCGTTCCTCCCTCCAGCAGAATCAGAGGAAGTGAATGAAAATAGTTCCACAGCAGGACATCTCAGCCCATCACCCACCTCTCCAGACGTCTCTCCCATGAAAAGTGGACACTGTGCAGTTGGCAGATTGGTGGTATTATTTGCTATCATTGGAGCACCTTCTGATACCCCCTACCTACAAAACTCATGTATACCTTCATAGCTTTGCTCAAATACCACCTCACCCAGGAAGCCTTCCCGGAACAACCTGGCCTGAAACGGTCTCTCCCTTCCTGAGTTCTATAGCACTACGTGGTTTTGGAAAAAGCCTGTCACTCACTGGTCCGTACTATGGCTTTTCAAAGACTATCATCAATAAAATTTGTATTAATTAAAATATTTTAAACACAGTATGTGAACCCTGATACTCTCACTTCAGAGCCTTTCTGTTATCCATTAACTCATTTTTTTGTGTGTATATTATTTACTCTTTTAAGTTTTAAGTTCCCTGATGGCAAGGACCAAGTTTTATACATCATAATATTCTTCAAAGCATTGAGCTTAGAGACTCAATAAATATTTCATGGGTGGATGAATGTATTAATCAGACAAGTATCTGTGAAGTAAAATAACTTTCTTTAGTTTAAGCATTTTTTCATCTATCCCTGGTAAATGTGGGGCAGGTGCTCTCATAGGTGCTGGGAATACATGTGGGTGTGAGCAACATCATAGAAATCTCCACCCACGCAGCTTACAGACTAGAGGGAGGAGCCACATAATATGCAAATAAAGGAGCAAAATAGTTGCCTAAGAGCAAAGAGCGTTAAGTGCTAGGAAGAATAATGAGGCAGCTGGGGAAGAGGAAGGGGAAAGTGCGAGGTGGGGGATATGCTACTTAACTCGATAATCAGAGGAGACCTGGAGGAAGAAGTAACTGGAACAAAGCACCAAGAAGGTGCCAGGGTAAGCAGGGCACACCTGTGGGAAGACTCCTGTATGTCCAGAAGCCATGGCCATCACAGCCAGGCACATGCTGGTTCACATTAGATTCAGCCAGACGGTAAAGAAACAGCAGAGCTGAAAACTGGTGGGCCATTCCTTTATTCTAGCCTCGCATCCGGCAGGCTAGTAAAACACACAGGGCTCCAAAACCCACTCATTCAGTGCTCACAAAGCTACTGACACATCCAGATTTTCCTAGAATCAAAGGCCCCCAGCAGCTCAGTCACCTCTGGTTCCCCATCTGCACACCTCCCTTCTCATCTCTGCACAAACTGGCTTCTCCTTCAGCACCCCACCATCTTGGCTGCTTTCTCCTCAACAACATGGCCGCTGACCTCTCCTTCTTCTTAAAAGTTTTTAGTGTGAAAACCCCTCCTCCAGCACATATTAGCATAACAATGCCCCTTCCCAAGCAGGAAGGTAATTAGCAGCCTCATCTGGGCAGTGCCATTCATGTGAGCAACACCATTTCTAACAAAGTGAGCATAAAAATTACATTTTACAAACTTATTTGCCCAACAACTTCCCGACAGACAATAGCAAACACAGGGGCTCCAACAGGAGGGTATCTTGGTTGTTTAAGGAACAGCCAAGAGGCCAGATTGGCCGAAGCAGAGAGTTAAGGGAAGAGCAGAAGGGAATAGACTGCAAGGGAGTGCATTCATTTCTTGGGGTAGCCGTAACTATCCAAACTGGGTGGCTTAAAATGACCAAAATTTATCAGAAGTTTCAAATCCAAGGGTCACAGGGTTGGTTCCTTCTGGAGACTCCGAGACGGAAGCTGTGCCACCCATCCCTCCTGGCTGTGCCAACCTTGTTGCTCTTTGGCTTCTAGAGGCATCACCTCAATATTTACCTCTGTTTTCATAACTTCCCTATGTTTCTGTGTCTTCTTTTCTGTCTCTTTTAAGCGATCTAAGACACACTGTAATCCAGTAGGGTCACATCTCTATCCTTATCTCAATTACATCTTAATCCCAATAAGGTCATATTCTGAGACCCTGGGTGGGCATGAATTATGGGAGGACACCATGCAGCCCACTACAAGGACCAAGGGTGAAGATTCAGGAGCAGTTAGGGAGCTGTTCAGATGTCAGTAATCCACCAGTGGAGATGTAAGAAATGGTCCTATTAGATCTATTTTTATAGTGTCACTGGCATTGATTGACACATAGGATTATTGACTTACTGGGCTTTTTTTCTTTATTGCTTTATAAATAACATAGCAGAGCTCATTACTACCCGCACAGTTAGCCGTGGAGAGAGGTAAACCCCAGTGATGGTTCACAAACAATCGTATGTAGGCAGGGGAAGTAGGAGCTCTTATCCAGTTTTAATATTTGGTGTTCCTTATTAAGTATGCCTATGATAATATGTTTTGTTGCATTTGCAATAGGACAAAATTCTAAAGATAAATAAGTTTTTTCTGAGGACAGGAAATACATTCACAAGTCAGGGATGAATGAGTGCATTACTTTTTTTAATGCAAATCCTAGAACGAAAACAACTCTATATTTGGATTCACTGAATCTATTTGAATGGAAATATTTCTCTTTAGGGAAGGAAACTGATCTCACCCATCTAAGAAGAAAGCAAAGACTTGCATCTTAAAGAGCCTTAGGAGTTGAGCTCAGCTGGAAAAATAATAATGAGAATCAATATGAACTTTTGAGTGCTTTAGTAACAGTTTCAGCTAAACTCTTGATTTACTTCCAAAGTTACAGCCTCAGGGAGGCAGGACATCCAGAGAGAGTGAAGGAAATGAGAAACTATAAATTATCCTCACTGCGATGTCAGATCCTCAAGTGAATTTCTTGGTATACAGTTCAAAATAAAGACCAAGAATGCCCCTCATTTAACAACTGCTGTTCCATGGACCTTTCCCATCGATTCAACAATGATTTCATTATTTATTGTCTAAGGAATATTCTCTTGTTTTCTTTAAAAAAAATTTTTTTTATTGAATTTACTGGGGTTCTCTTATTTTCTAAGATAGGCATTCAAAGACCTCTCAGCTAACTCACATGCTTCCTTCTCCTTCCATAAGAGAACTCAGAGTTCTAGTTAAAGTCACTCAGTATCCCTCTAACCATGGTGTCCTCATGATTGTCCCCAGACTCTTTCTGCCATGCCTGAATAGGTCACCAAGTCTCTCAAAGTTCTTCTGGTTTTCATGATCTGGTTTGAGTCTTGCTTTCTCTGTGATACCTTACCTTGTGACCTCAATTCACAGATCAAAAATATCTCGTCTTACTAAAATGTTCATAGTCCTGCCATGTCCAAGCTCAAGTCATCATCTCTTGCCTGGGCTGGTGTAATAGCCTCCTCCCTGGTCCCTTGCTCCCATCCTTGGCTCCCGCTATCTGTTCCACATAGCCGCCAAATGATGTCTTCAAACACTGAGTTATGTTATTCCTTGCTCAAAATCCTTTGAGGGGCTTTTGACTTCACATACAGTAAAAAGCTAAGCCCTCTCTCTAAGCACAGCCCATCTCAACCTGCAACACAAGACATTCACTTTTGGCCTGTTCTTCTGTGTGGCTGCTCCCACCGACCTCATCTGACATAAAATAACAATTCTCTGTCCTAGTTTCACTCTCTTTACCCTTTGGATCATAGCTCAGTCATCACATTCTCAGAAATGCTTCTCCATTCCATCCGATCAGGTACTCTGCTCTGGTCTGCTTGTCACACCACATGACAGTTTCCACAGCACTTATCACGGCCTGGAAAATAGGCCTGAGTGACCACGCAATCTAATTCTGTGCAGATAAGGGGTCCTAACGGAGTTGCCGAGATTGTCTCCAATGTCTAGGAGGTCAACTTGCACAGAGAAGTGACTAATAATTAAATGCTTGTTTAATTAATGACTACAGTGTTTTGTCTACCACTAGATTGATAGGGAGTATATTGCACCCAACATCCTTGGCTTTACATTTACATCCCTCTGAATATATGGCACCTTCAAAGCACTGTGTCTACCCTTCTCAGCACCAGTTAGTGACTTGCTGTTACTTCTTGACACTATTGGTGATTAAACATGGGCTTACTGACCACCTAACTGTGTGCAAAAATTAGTGCTACTCACTGATAGAATACACAATTTAAAAAATTTAAAGGAAACAATTCTTTACTTGTGGTAAGAATATAACAGTTGAGATTGGGGCTTGATTTTTGCTAAATTATGCAATTCCAGAGCTATACAAGTATTGAGGTCTTCTGATCCCAGAACTTCATTTTAAAGTGAGGCATCAAGGCTGAGTAGGTTACATGACACAAAGCTAATTTAGTGACCACTTAGGGACAAGCCACCCAGTTGCTACTTCAGCATGCTACAGAGCACATCAGAATCATCAGTCCAACATCTTCGTTCTAGGGAAAAGATGAATAAGAAGAGTAGGCCTGTCCCAAGCAACAGTGTGTGAACTCATGGTAAACATTAGCATTAGAATCCTGCACGGTTTCTTGTCTTCAGTCTCCTTCCCGTTTTTTACTTGACTTTGGTTACTGCCAAACTGGAGAGAGGTACCTCTGTCTACTGACACCCCAGTGTTTGAGACCCACCCCAGTTAGTATCGACTCTTAACACTTTGTTTGAAACAAAGTTGGGAATTCCTCTTATTGAATTTTATACTGTGTTTATTCGGATGTTTGTTTAATTTCTTACATTGAGTTGTCAGTTTCTTGAAAGTAAAACCTTTATGTGTTTTATTTTCACATCACCCAGTTACTAATACAATGTTGTACACATAATGGCTTATACAAGCATTTGGTAAACTGGAAAGAATTAATAAGAAATTACCACATATGTACTTGTTCTGTAAATTATAGTGAAGGCGGTTTCTAAATCAAATGGCTGGGAATTGACACCCATCTTAATTGCCATCCTTCAACTACACAGTGTTTTAAGACACTTGGTTATTACTTAAATGGGGACAAAGAATTTCTTGGAAAACACAGGAAAAATACAAAACCTGAGTTCCAAAATACAGCATTGATCTTATATCTAATATTTATCAGATTCTTTAAAAACAGTTCTATGTCAACCCAATAAATTAAAAAATAAATTTAAAAAATAGTTCTTTAGTTCTAACTAAAAACCCTCTCACTTCCCAGAGAGAGTAAAGATGCCGCTCTCAATGAGTCCTGATTGGTTTTACAAAAAGGATGTCTCCTTGTTCCAAAGAAATGACAAGATTAGAGACATAAAAGGGCAGTTCTCAGTCTGAATCGGGTTCCCACAGTGTGCTGTCTTTTCTAAAGAGGACTGTATTATTTCTTTGTGGTGAGAGGAAAAATAAGAGATTCCAGTAAATAATTCAGATGAACACTTTAAGAAGAGCATTCAACAAGGTCTACTTGATGAGTTAAGGAAAGGTACAATTAAAATAAGAACTGGGCTTTTAGAAACTAAATTTTAGTTTAGATCAAATTAACCAAACAAATAAGGCACGTCTGGAAATTCAGAGCCCGTGCATTTACTGGCGCGGGAAGGGCGGGTAATTTACCACAAAGAACAAGGACTGGACTTCTGAGAGCCTGGCGGGGGTGGAGTTTATGTACACAAGTAAACGTGGGGCACAATGAGATCTCAATAATGAGATCCGTAAACAGTGACACACTGACTGCACCTAAAAATACATGACAACACCCAAATAACATAGTAATTCAGTCCAAGTCAGCAAATGGTGTTGAAGTTCTGTTCCATTTACAGTCTGATCTGGAGAGCTATTTACCAGGGGTACAGCCCAAGGGCCAACCGCACATTCTTTCTGGTTCATTGTCCAAATGAGAAAGGACCTTCCTAGGTATAATATGAAAATCAGCCACTTTAACTACAAATTAGACATCTTGAGAATTTACAAACTCCTACTTAATATGCATAAAAGTAGCATCTTTTATCTCTTTAACAGCATTCATTAAATGTGTGAGGGAAGATTCAAATAAAAAATTAACTAAAAATTAAACAAAAGTGGTAATGATCAATGATGAAATCAACCTAGCTTTAAAAAGAGGATCATAACAAAAGCACCAAATAGAACACTTCTCTGCCAAAAGCAATAATTTATTATCAGAAGGAAATACAGTTCAAAGAGAAATAATGAGTCAATCCTCTTGTAGTCTGATGATTTAATTAACAAAGGGGAGCACATTCATGACCACTTAAAACATATTTAAATTTCTTGCTGATTTCACACAAAATATGAATTCCAGCAACTGGAACACAAAATTCAAAATATGTTATTATCACAGGGTATTGATGGTAAACCAGTAGATGATATCATCCATTTAAACAGTGCTTACAGTCAGACACTGTACAATAAAACCAAAATGTTTTTGAAAACTATCGTTTGTGTATGAAAGAAATCTAATAACATTTACCAAGGTTGTTTACAATTCTGTAAATTTATAGGATGCTACCCAAAAAGATATAAAATTAAATAATCTCTTCTACATAATCAACAAGTTAAACACACCATACACATATGAGCTTGCACACACAGAGAAATTAATCAGCTATGCTAACAGAGAGACTGAATTATCCTACTATTCTATCTCTAAAAGATGATCTTACAAATCTTATATAAGTTACAAGTAGGAGAAAAAACCCCATCATAATAAAAGATATTATAGAAGTATATCAGACAATTCATTAATACAAATATGTCTAGCTTTCATGATGTTTCTTATATTTTTCAGTTTTAAGAAGAATTTGATTTCTTGTGAATGTTTTGGCTGTTTCAAACAATTATTTACTTCCAAATCTAATTTGTATTCATGACTAGTTTATTTATAATCAAATCAAAGAGGCTTCTCCAAATATAAGCTGTGAGCCCCATAAAAATCTATTTTCCTTTCTTACTAGCATGATTTCTATGAGAACTATTTTGTTCTTAAATATTTACAAAGAAAAATAAGTAATTGCTTTTTGTCTCCATTCTATGGAAACATTCTTCCTTATAGCTAAATTATATTGTTTTTGCTACAATTTATACAAGTTGTTATTTGTTTTTTAGTGGACTCATAAGGATTCATTGTATACACAACAAAAGGTATTGTAAGTGATAAAATTAGACAATCAACAGCTGTCTCCAGAGTAGATTGAATTTTATACTATCTTTTGGATTACTATGCCATCCATCATTGTCTGTCATGAGAAGTTTATGGTCAAAGGTATGACTATTTGCAAGGAAATTATTTTTAAATTGACATCCAACAGATGAGCAATAGTGTTTAGAACCCACTCAGATGTGGCTATAGCTCCTTTCCTGCCCCACCAAGAGTTCTAATTCTATCTTTACATTTTGGTTCTGACTTTACCTGATATTCACTTGGGTATCCAAGGGTATCCAGGATCCTTGTTCTGTTCTGACTCTAGTGTCCCTTTAACACTTGTGACCAGTCTACTTTTTTAAGCTGTGCATGCTTTTGGTATTGATATTGGTGTGTGACTCCTAATTGAGACCTTGCCTCTTCTTGCTCTGAAGGAAGGCTGCGGGAGAATCGTCTCCCTTTAACCTGCTGCTTTGAGCCTGATGGTCCTCTGCCCATCTAGCTCTTGGCTCTATCCTGACCTCTAGCGACCACTGCAGGGATCACTCTATCGGAAGTCCTCATCATTTGTGTGCCATATGGGATTGATCTGGTTCAACAGTCCCAATGAGGATTACCCTAGAAATTGTCTCTTTATATCAAGTAAGACACTTTAGTTAGAAATAAAGACCTTGCTAAAAATTAAGGTTATGTAAATAGGAAATATCTTGTTTTAAGCACCATGAAGTTTTTCAACTGACCTTAGTACTTTATTCCTGTATCTATCACTTTCATTCTTCATTTAGTAACTCATTCATTTAAGGTGAGTATCTGTCAAACTGCTAAAATAAACTGGACAATTTACATCACAGTCTGGCCTGGGGCTAGCCTCACCCAGACTCCTAACTACATTCAGCCCACAATGCAGTAGAGTATGTATCTGTTCAACAACACCAGTTCTGGAGTGAACAGCCTTAGTTTTAGTATTCCCTTACTCACCGCATTGAACAGGAAGTTCCCAATAAAAGTGTGGCTGGGTCCCAGGGGCTGAAGGAGGCTGAAATGAAACATATACTAGAAAGGCAGTATTTCAGGGTCTAGAAAAATTAAACCAGCATTCAGAGTTCCAAATGAACGTATCAATGTGGAGTCGCTTACAACAATCCAGGAAACCTAATCAGCTAGGTGTGGTGCAGAGAAGCAAAAGGAAAGGCTTCCAGGGGAAAGAGAAGCAGGTTATAGACATAAGGAAAGGCAGACATGGTGGTAATTCTTCCAAGAACATGTGAAATGGTGCTTTCCTGCTGTCACTCTTTATTTTATTCTATTTTATTTTTTAACAAGAGAGAGGAAGGGAGAGAGAAAGAGAGAGATAGGAACATCAATCTGTTCCTATATGTGCCTTGACCAGTGATCGAACCAGCAACCTCTGTGCTTCAGGACAATGCTCCAACCAACTGAGCTATCCAGCCCAGGCTCATGTTGTCATTCTGTAACTTAAGGAATATCACTGTGAGAGAATTGGCAAAGTAATTTTGGTAATTCCTCGATCATTCCTTTTGATTTTTGTATAGCATAAGCCATGTTTGTTTGTTTGTTTGTTTTTGTATTTTCTGAAGTGAGAAGCAGGGAGGCGGTCAGACTTCCGCATGTGCGCTACTGAATCCACCCAGCAGCCCACCAGGAGGCGATGCTCTGCCTATCTGGGGCATTGCTCCATTGCAACTGGAGCCATTCTAGCACCTAAGGCAGAAGCCATGGAGCCATCCTCAGCGCCCGGGCCAACTTTGCTCTAATGGAGCCTTGGCTGAGGGAGGGGAAGAGAGAGATAGAGAGAAAGTAGAGGAGGAGGGGTGGAGAAGCAGATGGGCGCTTCTCTTGTATGCCCTGGCCAGGAATTTAACCCAGGACTTCTACACACCCAGCCAACGCTCTAGCACTGAGCTAGCCAGCCAGGGCTAGCATAGGCCATGTTTAATAGAATCACCTGGCTGACAGATCAATTATCATCTCATACTTTTTTCCATAGACTGATAGCACTACTTAGTTATCATTTCATATTACTCCGTGATAGATGTTTTCACTTTTGTATAGAGACACAAACTACAGCTAGGACATACCACTCAGTTCTCTCATGAAATGACCTATGAAAACAGTCACCATTAATGGACTGAGGTCTCCACAGGTTAATTGTTTTTTATTTCACACAGGACTTTGAACAAAGAACAGACTGTGGTGATGCTGTTATTTGCTTTCCGTGTAATATTCAGCCTCCTCTTGTGAACATTTCTACATGATCCTTGCCCACTGACATTCAGATTACTACCTTGTTACAGATTGGTTTCGCTGATGAAATTCTGATGGCTGTGCCCAAGCAGGGTCATTTGCTATTATCAACTTTTCCTCCCAGGAATTTTAATGTTAATAAAGATGGCATCTGAGGTCAGACCCGGCATTTGCACAACAAAGGACTACTGAGTGATGATCCCATGCAGTACAGACTGGTGGCCTGTTTTATTTGGGCCCTTCTTAGCTCTCAAGAGAGTTCAATGCCAAAGTGTCTAGCTAGAAGGAGAAGCAACTCACTTATGTAATGTGGTCTGCAGTTGTAGGGATGGCATTCTTACATGGGGAAGAGTCTTGGAGACTCTCTTAAACCAACCATAGCATCATGCCATAGAGAATCTGTTACTGGATTCAAAAACCCTCTTTTAAGTGAAAGCTTTTAAGCGATTGTTTTTCAGGCAAGTAAACAAGCATTTCCAAAGTGCCGATAGAACAATCAGCCATGTACAGAAAATGTTCCATTCCCAGCATTTGCTTTTCACAGGAGAGTCAGTATTTCATAATAACATGGCGATAACAATAACCTCCATGCACATAGATATTGCTGTTTGCACAGCAGTTCTGTAACAAGGGTGCCCATCCAAAGAGCAATGTCTCATTCAGCCAGCACTTGGCAAACAGGCACCATTCTCTTGCTCTAAACTCTCTAAGTAGCCATAGAGAATCTAGAGAAACAGTAGAATTGCTGTTATCAATACTGCTTCTGAACACCAAGTGTGTAAGCCTGTACGAGGTTGGAAGTTTGGGAATTGATTTATTTCTTTATAAAACAGCCAAAGTTTGGGATGCAAATAAGTGAAATAAATTATGCAGTGAAACAAATTATGTACAAATTAACTTACAAAAATATATAAGCAGTCTTATTCTTTTGTTGTCTTCTTTTTTTTGTGTGTGTGTGATAGGACAGAGAGAGGGACAGATACAGACAGACAGACAGACAGGAAGGGAGAGAGACGAGAAACATCAATTCTTCGTTGCAGCACCTTAGTTGTTCATTGATTGCTTTCTCATATGTGCCCTGACCGGGGGGGGAGGGGGGGGCACAGCAGACCGAGTGACTCGTTGCTCAAGCCAGCGACCTTGGGTCCAAGCTGGCGAGCCTTGCTCAAACCAGTTGAGTCCGCACTCAAGCCGGCAACCTTGGTGCCTTGAACCTGGGTCCTCCACGTCCCAGTCCAATGTTCTATCCACTGTGCCACTGCCCAGTCAGGCTCTTTTGTTGCTCTTTACATTGAAAACATCTGTGAAAGCTTATTAAAAATGTTTCTTTTTTAGAGAAAAATCTAAGCAGTAGAAAAGATAAATAAATTAATAGTAAAATAAATGACAAATAATGAACAGAGCTGTGGTGCCACGTGGCTGACAACCTGTCTAGCGCTGTGCTAAGCTTTCTAGATGAATTACCAGATTTAACTTTCACAACCAGCTTGGGTAGACAAGAACCGATGCTAGAGGAATTCAAGTAACTCGCCTGAAGTCAAACAATTATTAAGTAGCCAAGCCTACAAATTAGAATATAAGTCTTGAATGTGCTGCCTGGACAAACACCCCAAAAGTGGATAGCTTAGAAGACAGGAAAAAGACACAGACATCCCAAGGCACGCAATTATAAACATAGAGCTGGCACAGCTGTCCCCAGGAGGGCTTCCCTAGACCACCCAGCTGCTGGAAAAAGTGTAGAGACGTCTAGGCTGCCTACAGCCTGAGTCAATGGTCAATTCTGGCATAGGTGCATTGCAAGGTTAAAAACAACAAACAGGCAAACAAAACAAAGATCTCCTTCTTGCTCTTTCTTAGGACTTTGCTATTTCATTCTTCTTACCATTTGACTTTACTTTCACACACATTATTTATCTTGTTCGATTTCTTCAAAGCAGGTGCCACTCTTAAGTAGACATTTCAATAATTGGTAACATTTACTGTTCTTTCTAATGCTCACCAGTTTTGCAAAATGACACATGACCACTATAACCTATTAAACATTTTTCCTACTGAGAACTTTCCTCAAAATAGACTCATAACCACAAAGAACAAACAAAAATAAAACAAAAAAACACACGGAATTATCATAAATGTGACCAGGGTTTACTCTCTTTTATTTATAACTATTCTGATTGTTTCTAATCAGAAATTGGGATAGGTTAAGAGGCATTAGTTATTTACACATCTCTCTCCTTTCTTTGCTGATTCCTTTCATAGTAACTGTTTTTAAAGGTGGGTTATGCTGAAAGGGAAAAGAGTGTTTTGGACACAGGAAGTCTTAGTGTTTCTTCCCACTGGCAGTGTGATTTTTAGAAAGCTATTCTACCTCTCTGAGTCTCAGTGAACAAAATAAACTAACAAACAATAGAAAAAGATCCATAGATACAGAGAACAGGCTGGCAGCTGGCAGAGGGGAGGGGGTTGGGGGCTGGGTGAAAAAGGTGAGGGGGTTAAGCAAAGGGAAAAAAGCCCATAGACACAGACAACAGAGTGGTGATTACAAGAGGAAAGAAGTGTGTGTGTGTGGGGGGGGGAGGGGTAGAAGAAGCCACAGGTGGGTAAATAGTGGTAGAAGGAATCTTGACTTGGGGTGGTGAATGCAAGGTGCAGTGTATAGATGATGTATACATTATGAAATGGTATACCTGAAACTTCTGTAATTTTATTAATCAATGTCACTACAATATATTCTATTTAAAAAATCAAAGATGGCACGGATCTACCAGACCATCTCTAAGTTTACCTCCAGTGCTGACACTCTTTGGGCGGTCTTCCACATACAGGATCTTAAGAACCTACAGGAAACTTTTTCACTCAGTCACCTGAACTCGGAAAAACAACACTTCTCCCATGCTTACTATTTGATATGCTCTAATAGAGTGTTTGCTGCGTGGGCCCCTCACTCCTGTCTGCACATTAGAATCACCTGGGGGGTGTTTAAAACATCTGAGTGCCCGAGCTCCAGCCCACAGCAATGAAATCATAAGCTCTGGGGAAGTGGTCAGTGCAGCGTGCCTCATGAAAGCTGCCGGTGGTCCCAGCGGGCAGCCGGGGCTGAGAGCGCCCTGCAGCCTGAAGAACAGCTTCAGTTGCGGGCATCAGAAGGGGCCAACCACCCACGGCGCTCCCCTGCCTCACTTTACTTGTGACTCACACACAGAAAAATACACAGTGGTGTCGTGTGAAGGGCTAACTTGAATAGTTTTGAGCAGTAATACCTTCTTTCAAGAACCATGTCCTCACCCTAACCTCACAAGGTGGGTCTTAGGATGTGAGCCGGATGGGGCCCGTGGGGACAAAGACCCCCCAACTAATATGAACAGTAACTTTGGGAGCCCCAGAAAAGTGACACTCAGAGGAATTTTAATTTCAGGAACTATTTTCCCAGCTCAGCATTTTCTCTAACTACTATTTCACTTCCCCGGTCACTTTCTTACTGCCTCAAAGATGCCACAATCAGTCTTTATTCTGTGTCTTATCAATTTCCCTTCCTCTTTTACATCTTCCGTCCAGCACCTGGGCAGGTGTAACCGCCTCATTAGTCATATTTTGTGTAATCTGAAAGAAATATAATTCCCACATATGCTTCAGGTTTCAAAATATGTGTCTCACTAAACCTCATTTCCGAGTTTTTAGACTTGCTTTGGGTCCTTGAATTCATTGTGCCCAAAATTGAACTCAGATTTTTGTTTCAACTGCTCCTGTAGTAATGTGAGCCCCAAATCTACATTGTCCGTCTAGACTGACTTTCATATTCAAATACCCAATGACCCGTGACGGCTCCCCGAAGAGGGAGAGGCACCGCCGACTCTGTGTCTCCAGAGCCAAAGTGGTCGTCACCACTTTCATAGCTGTTTCTTCCCTGGACTCTCAGTCCGTGGTCTCACCATCCATCTCGCCAGCCAAGCTAGAACTCTGGGTTTTGTTCAGGACTGTTCCCCTCATCATCCGTTCCTGTATCCGCCAATCACTGATCCGACTTCCTCTGTATTTCGCCCACCATTTCCTTCTAGCTCCTGTCCCTGCTCTATTTAAGGCCCTCATCTCCCACGGGCATGAACATCAACACCCCCAGCTTCTAGGACTGTCTTTCTCCAGCCGCTCAGCTCTGCCTCTGCCCGAGTGTAAAAGCTAAATCTGACTCGTGTAACAGTCATCGCTCGCTTAACTTTGAGTGTCTCCCAGGACAGATGAAGTCCTGTCTCTTCGGCTGGTTCCGGGTCCCTGTGGACTGGCACCTCTCTCCTTACCCCGTACATAGTCCTGCCAGCCTCCGTCCAGGACTCAGTTCTGCAGAAATAATGAGTTGTTTGCAGTCTCCTCTAACTTGCTCTGTGGCCTGTGCCTTTGGCCCTCTGTCTTTTGTTTCGTCAACTCCTGCCCATTACCCCTGACTCGTTTCTGTTACATCCTCTTCCCAGAAACTGTGCTGTGTCCTCACTGCCTCCTTGGTGTTTCTTTGCTTTGGTAACACTCGGTGCAATTCTCAATCACTGAAAATTAAAAATGGAACTGCCTGATCACCCAGCAATGCCACATCTGGGTATTTATCCAAAGAAACCCAAAACACATGTATTCAAAAGAATATATGTATCTCTATGGCCATTGCAGTGTTATTTACTATAGCCACGGTTTTGAAGCAGCTCACGTGCCCATTAGAAAATGAGTGGGTAAAAAAGTTATGGTACATTTACAAATAGAATATTATGTGGCCATTAAAAAAGGATATCTTCCTTTTGCAACACTGCATAGACCTGGAGAGCATTATGCTAAGCGAATAAGCCAGTCAGAGAAAGACAAATACCATATGATTTCACTCATATGTGGAGTCTGATGAACAAAATGAACTAACATACAAAGTACAGACAGACGCATACATAGAGAGCAGGCTGGCTGCTGGGGGGGGGGGGCTGGGTGAGGGAGAGCACAGAGATTGAGGAGAAAAGGACAAAAAAGAGAGAAAAACTACGGACACAGGGGGTTGGGAAGGAAAGTAGAGCGGTGTGTGTATGGGGGGCGATAAATAGTGATGGATGAAGATTTGACTTGGGGGCTAAACATACAGTATGATGTACAGAGATGTGTTGTAGAATTGGGCACCGGAAACCTGTATAATTATGTCAACCTGTGTCACCCCAATAAATTCAATTAAAAACAAAAATAAACAACATGCAGAAAAAAGTGAACTGAGGACTGAGTATAATAATAATCACTATTATACAGTAAGCACTTAATGTATGCTGGCCAATTTACTGTGTTTTACATATACTAATTTCACTTTCACCTGTGTGTAAAGTACTATCACTTTCCCAGTTTTTTCAGATGACAAAACAAAGGTTAATTAAAGTGGAAAAGGCTAGCATTTTAGGTAGTAGAGCTAAGGTGTGCACTCAAGTCTGATTTATTCTGGTTCCCTCTGTCTGAATGAAGCTTGAATACCCCCCATTAACCCTTGCGGATTGACTGAACACACGCTTCCAATGGCTCCTTTTTTAATTTTTTTTTATTTATTCATTTTAGAAAGGAGAGAGAGAGAGAAAGAGAGAGAGAGAGAAGGGGGAGGAGCAGGAAGCATCAACTCCCATATGTGCTTTGACCAGGCAAGCCCAGGGTTTCAAACCGGCGACCTCAATGACTCCTTTTGAAGCATTCTTATTCCTCAGTGACATTGGTCCTAACATTCTTTAAATCCTCCTATAAAAAGAAACAAGCTAATAGGACCAGATGGGGGGTCACCTATGATCAGAGCCTCACAATTCTAGTAGTATAAATGTGGTCTAAATCTTAAAAGAAAAACTAGTTTTTATCTTCTCTTTAAAGAGGTCTTTATCACATTTTTGAAATAAAATAAATAACTAAAAGCTTTGTACTAAATTGAGGTAGGAAAGGAAAAAGGAATATTAATGATCTTTATCTGCTAATCTTCTTCTCTGGGTCCAGTATGAGCTGCCCAGGACAGGTACATGTAGGCATGGCTCAAAAACCTTCAAATGAATGAAACCAATCTACTTTGTTGATGTAACACTTATTCACCATTTTATTTTATTTTTTAAAGATTTTATTTCTTAATTTTACAGAGAGAAGAGGTGGGGCAATGTGGAGCTAGAAGTATCAACTCATAGTTGCTTCCTGTTAGTTGTACATTGCTTGTTGGTTGTATGTGCCTTGACCAGGCAAGCCCAGGGTTTTGAATTGGTGATCTCAGCATTCCAGGTCGACGCTTTATCCACTGCGCCACCACAGGTCAGTCTGGCTATTTTATTTTAAGAGAGGCAGTACAGTGGTGAAAAGGACAGATGCAAGCACGCTGCTTGGCACAAAGTTTCTCAAGAGATGTCTACTAGACATCAATTATGTCAGAATTACTTCTCGAGCCACTGGTTTTAGCCACTACCATCTCTCATCTGGACTATTCTGACAGCTTTGAAACTGGTCTTTCTGCTTCTCCCCTTGCTCCCCTGCCCTGGGAGTGAAACATAACCCGTGACTGCTCCTTTCTCTTCTTAGCTGCACTTCAGTCCTTTCTTCCCATCTCACTCGTAACGAAGGCCACAGCCCCACAAGACTATCCACTCCGTCCACGCTGGCTCTCTGATGATTCCCCTCTCCGTCGTTTTCTCCCCAAGCCCTATTTGCCTCCTTGTTCTTTCGTGAACATGGCAAACACCCTCCCATACAGGCCCTGGGCAGTTATCCCGCCCCCATTCTCTCACCAGGGGTGCTCTTTCCTGCATTTGTTATCCAGGTGGCTCATCCCCTCACTAAGCTCAGGTCTCTGCCCAAGGACTCGGGATTAGAGTTTCCTCCCTCAGCATTCAATCTAAATCAGCCACTCTGTCTCTCAGCTCTTGTCTTTTAAAAATTTTCCTCATCTAACATGTTATAGATGCATTTGTATATTTTTGGTGTACAATCCAGAGCAGGGGTCCCCAAACTTTTTACACAGGGGGCTAGTTCACTGTCCCTCAGACCGTTGGAGGGCCGGACTATAAAAAAAACTATGAACAAATCCCTATGCACACTGCACATATCTTATTTTAAAGTAAAAAAACAAAATGAGAACAAATACAATATTTAAAATAAAGAACAAGTAAATTTAAATCAACAAACTGACCAGTATTTCAATAGGAACTATGCTCCTCTCACTGACCACCAATGAAAGAAGTGCCCCTTCCGGAGGTGCGGTGGGGGTCAGATAAATGGCCTCAGGGGGCCACATGCGGCCCGTGGGCCGTAGTTTGGGGACCCCTGATCCAGAGCTCCAGGATAACAGATTCTGTCGCCAGCCCCTGGAAGAGTATCCGGTACATAATAGGCAACCAATAAATACATACTAAGTATATAGAATACTTTTTCTAATAAAGTTTATAAATCAGTATGTTAAGAGAACATGAAACATCAAAAGACAAAGCATAGAAAAGCTAAATAGCACGCTACTTGAATGATAGGGCCTGATGTGCCGTAATTGGCATGAACAGTAGATTTGATGTCCTTACATGTTTGAGACTACCTCGTACGGGTCCAGGAAAGAAAATTGTTCTCTCTGTTGCTGTTGAAGTTACTGAAAATGCCATCCCAGATTGGAAGATACACTTTCGAGGATGGTCAGCTCCTGCCGACTTCCAGAAGTAGTTCAGGGTCTGATCATCCTGTCCAGAGTTGTTCCCACAGCATGCGTTGACAAGGATGCATCATTTACAAGGTTATCTTGCACACTCTTGAGGAGATGAGACCTATCACTGGTGTCCTGGGAGATGACCACTAGAGAAGCCAGACTGTTATACAACTCAGAGACTTTGGGCTTGATATTCAAGTCAACAGTCTCCTGTTTATGACTTGACTCCTGAGGCTGGCTGTGTTCTGTCCCACGATCTAGAAACACAGAAGATGTGGAAGCCACCTCAGCTGGCACCTACCACTTACTATCTTCAGGGCACCTGCTCTTATAATTAGTTGCATTGTCCTCAGAAAATGTAAATAGCTGGCTTATTAGCAGAAGCAAAAAACAGATAGAAAGGGAAATCACTGTAGAAACAGCAAATTAATTCTTAGTAAATAAACTATGAATGATTTAAGTGACCTTATATTTCTTTAGTATTTGTTTATCTAATCCTAAATTCTTTATGTCTTTCATTATAATTTCAGATAACTGTATGGTATGCATGTACTTTTAGCATTTTTCAAGCAAGTGAGGATGCTTATAAACTCAAAAAGATGAACCTACATCCACGAACTTTAGCTACAAGATAAACTGCACTTACAACAGTAATTCAACACTGTGTACTACCTACTGTAATGACTCAGAGAAGGGCCTCTTGTATACATTCTCGTGAGACAGTGTTCCACAAGGCTTACAGCTTCCTCCAGGGTTACAGTTAAGTCACCTTTACAAGCAATTGCCTTAGATTTCCTCCCAGTCTTTTACCCTCTTCAGAAAATAAGACAGTTTTAGATTCTCTTTCAAGTGTTACACGTGAACATATTTCCTCTTCAGTGAAAGGCTCCGTTAACTTTTATGCTGCAACACGTTTTTATTTGTAGCACAAACCTTCAGGCTAAAACCAACCCCTCAAGACTTATTTTGCCAGAAGGGAGACTGTCAGAATTCCTGGAGATTGTTTTCATGGGTAGTTACACTCTAGAAAATGTCTTCAAAGATTACAGGGGCCTTACCTTCTTACCTATGGCCACTTTCTGCCTCTAGGCAGGAGGAGAGCCAAGCCATCCGGGCTGAGACATGGGTCACTATTTAGCAAAAGGTTCTGCAGGGTTTCTGCTTCCTCAGCAAATTCAATGAGGTTGGAATGCTGCCTAGAAGCTTTAGCCTCATCACTGTACGGGTGACATGCTAATGCATAAGGCTTTATATATACATATACACACACACATATATATAAGCTAGACACACAATAGTGTAATAGGTGTATGTAGTATAGTACCTTTTATGTAACAAAAAGGGTGGTAGCCCTGGCCGGTAGTGCAATGGATAGAGCATCAGTTGGGAGCACTGAAGTAAACAGTTTATTACTGGGGCCACCAGCTTGACCCTAAGTATGCTGGCTAGATCCTGAAGTCTCCAGTTCAAACCCCAGTCAGGGCACGTATGAGAAACAATCAATGGTGCACAACTAAAGTGAACAGCGATTTCATAATTCTCTTTCTCTCTCTCTCTCTCTCTCTCTCTCTCTCTATCTTTCTCTCTCTCTTTCTTCCTCTCAAATCAATAGAAAAATAAATAAATAAAATAAAGAGGAATGTATATATATAAAAGGAAGGTCAGACTATATATTTGTACATGTCTGTATTGGCATAAAGAAACCCTGAGTAGGTGAAAAAACAATTAACTTTCGGGAACAGAGGGCTAGGAAACTTGATGGGTCGGGAGAGTAATGAAGTGAGTCTTCCTGGTGTAGCCCTATTGTTTGAGTTTTGACAATTTATTGCTTATTCAAAAATTTAAAAGGTCACGTAGAGAGATATGGCTTCCCTTAATAATCACATTTAATTTCATTTTATCTTTGAAAATAATTGCGCTATCGCTTGGCTCTTGGCTGTTGTACGCCAAGGATACTGTTCACTCTCCATCACTTCCATGACAAGCTTCTTGTGAAAGTAGACCACAGTTAGATTGCTGTCATGACCAAAACCCCAGATAGGATTTATTGAAAATAAAGACCAATGCCTGACCAGGCGGTGGCGCAGTGGATAGAGCATCAGACTAGGATGCAAAGGACACAGGTTTGAGACCCTGAGGTCGCCAGCTTGAGCACGGGCTCATCTAGTTTGAGCAAAAGCTCACCAGCTTGGACCCAAGGTCACTGGCTCGAGCAAGAGGTTACTCGGTCTGCTGAAGGCCCACGGTCAAGGCACATATGAGAAAGCAATCAATGAACAACTAAGGTGTTGCAATGGACAACGAAAAACTAATGACTGATGCTTCTCATCTCTGACTGATGCTTCTCATCTCTCCGTTCCTGTCTGTCTGTTCCTGTCTATCCCTCTCTCTGACTCTCTCTCTGTCTCTGTAAAGAAAAAAAAGAAAAATAAATAAAGAAAATAAATACCAAGTTTTTAATCTTGTCTTTTTTCATGCTAAATTTCTCAGCTTTTTCTTCTATTGGTAAAAATGCACAAGAAATAAAATTTCTCTCTCTCTACTGTATCATTTTTATCACCAATCAATAAAAAAATTACCATTTAGTAACAGTGTATTCCATTCTGGTGTCTATATCTTAATCTTTACATTTTACAGATGAGGGAAACTGGCTCAGGACAT